>NW_026067891.1:12847990-13074574 GCF_014885135.2 Alexandromys fortis | reverse complement strand
TTTTTGGTTTTTCGAGACAGGGTTTCTCTGTGGCTTTGGAGCCTGTCCTGGAACTAGCTCTGTAGACCAGGCTGGTCTCGAACTCACAGAGATCCACCTGCCTCTGCCTCCCGAGTGCTGGGATTAAAGGCATGCGCCACCATCGCCCAGCTGGCATCATGTTTTATATACTTAATATAGCAACTGTTAATCACAGGGATGATAGGACTGGCAACACCTCTGTCACCTAATGTGCTCTTGTCCTTGCAGCCTGGCGTACTTGGCTACTTTGAGTTCAATGGCTCGCCCCAGCCCCCTGGCTACTTGACCTTCTTCACCTCAGCATTACACTCTTTAAAGAAAGGTAAACCTGATGTGTGTTAAGACATTGGCACTTTAACAGAGATGTACTATTTTGATATGTTTTGGCTTATAGTATCTTTATGATTATATTTTCTAATTTGCTAGGTTCCTTTTCTCAATGTATTTTTAATAAATATCTTGTTTAATTTTCATTAACAAAGCATTGTGCTATTCCAAATATATTCTCTTGCTGGACATGGTGGCACATGCCTTTAATCCTAACACTCGGGAGGCAGAGGCAGGTGAATCTCTGTGAGTTCCAGGTCAGTCTGGTATACATAGTGAGAACCTGCCTAAAAATTAATTAATAAAATAATCAAATATATTCTTTATTATAAAAATAGTTTGACCCTCTAATGACAAAACTATGTTCTGTGCTTTAAAATGTGTTTGTTAATGTTGTTGTCATCTGTTAAGTGTGAAGTTGACAGGGTTTGGTCTGACTCGGTGCTTACCTTAGCTACTAGCTGGTTATGGCATAGCTTAGTAGGACCCGCCCTTCACAGAATGGCTTCTAAAGGTCGCAGGTACATCATGAGCCTGTGCCAGTTTCGCTCCTCTCAGGTCCATGTCATGTGTACTTCTCCTCCTCTTTCCGTATTGTTTTGTGTTCTCTCAAGGTCATGGCTGAGTCTGTCAGTCCTATTGGCTACATTCATTTACGCACTTGTCTCCAACTCTTGTTACCACTGGTGCTTTACCCACACCTGGACTAGACAGTGGACACTTAGCTGTTTCCAGCTTCTGTTTTCCTACTCCCATGACACCTTGATTTCAAGTGTTAGTCTTGTCTTGAAGGTAAAGTGCCCCAAACCCTGTACCTGTCAAACTGCTATTCATCCTTCATGGTCTTGCTCAAATATCACTCTTACAATTCAGTGACTAATAAGCCCCTCTCCCTTTATAAATTGAGTTCTTTGTTATTTCTCTCTGCTTAACACATGCATGGATGCACTTATGAATCTAATTATAAAATAATTTGTTTAATGTCTTTCAACTTTCCCATACTCAGGTTTCTGAGGGTAGGGATCATGTGTTTTTCTCTAGTGGCTGGCATGCAGCAGGGTATTTGCCAAGTGAGAGATAATGTTAATGGCTATACCATGTTACCCTGATAGATTAACCATCTGGGTTTTTTGTTTGTTTGTTTCATTTGTTTGGTTTTTGATACAGGGTCTCAGTAAGTAGCCGGGCCTGTCCTGGAACTCAGTCTGTACACCAGGCTGCCTTGAACTCAAAGATCCTCCTGCTTCTCCCTCCTGAGTGCTGGGATTAAAGGCATCACCACCAGTGTCCAGTTAAGCCATCTGTTTTTTACTGGGTGTTAGATTACTTCAGGTTTAAAAACTTATAACAGCATGTCATTATTATATCAAACAGTTGCTTTTAACATGCGCATTGTCTTGGGGTTTTATGCACAGAGAGTTGACTATGTTCACATTTTCTTGTCTGGGAGATAATGGGAGAGAAAAAAACGAATTGTTATGTGCCTCCTGTCTACCTGAAAGACTGAGCTTCACAGCCTCAGGTGACTAAGACTTAGTGAAATTTTCCCTCTCTGCCTTATGCTCTTTTACTGAGCTCCCTCCTGATTCTCTCTTTTCATCTTGAGACAAGGTCTCACTAAGGTATCCAGGTTGGCTTTGAACTTTAAGTTCTTATGCCTGAGCCTGTTAAACAGTTGAGATAGTAGGACTGTACCACTAGGTTCAAACTCTAGGTTTAAACTTTCAAAACAAAATACAACTTAAATAGTTTAAGAAGCACACATTCAGAGCTCTTCATGGAAGACCATAAACAAAGTTATATATGAAAGGGAACCCAGTGATCCCTAAAAGGAAGGCAGCATTCAAATTCTTGATCTGAAGGGGCTATTTTAGGATCATGAAAGGTCGTTTGGTTGCTTGTATTGTATGTAGCTATGCCACGTTAGTGAGATGAGCCTTTCATCTTAAACTGTTTTTTTATTTGGAGTATTTCAGGTGGAAAGCCTTTCCAGACACAACAGCCTTCCTTCCTTCTCCTTTCTTTCTTAAAGCTAGAACAACAAAGCTTAAAGAAAAACAGAGATAAATAACATGGGGTAGCTGGGAATTGAACTCAGGACCTTTGGAAGAGCAGGCAATGCTCCTAACTGCTGAGCCATCTCTCCAGCAGGCATACATGCAGACAGAATATGGTATACATAATAAATAAATATTTAAAAAAAAATAACATGGGGTGCTCGAGAGATAGAAGACTTAGAATTACTCCAGTCAGTCATGTTGGTAGCACTTACAGTCCTGGCTACTCAGGAGTCTGAGGGGCATGATCATTTGAGGCCAGACCGGAAAACATAGCAGGACCCATTCCCCAGTACAAAAAGGATACAAAAACCTGAGAGAAAAGTATAGCTTGGTGGTAGAGCCTTCCCTCTAGTTTACACAGGGGCCCTGGGTTCTATTCTCAGTACATCTGAAGCAAACAAAACCAAACCGTCCAGAAGTGAATTCATACAAAATGAGTGTGCTGGGTAATTTGAAACTTTTTTCCTGATACATGTGGTCTGATTTATCTTTTCTGTGTTCCCCCACAGTGTTGTGATTCTAGCTTAATATCATGCTGCATACACTAGTATGTGGGAGCTGAGGTTCATGCTAATTAATTCTTTTTTTTTTTTTTCCGAGACAGGGTTTCTCTCTGGTTTTGGCGGATCTCTGTGAGTTTGAGACCAGCCTGGTCTACAAGAGCTAGTTCCAGGACAGGCTCCAAAACCACAGAGAAACCCTGTCTCGAAAAAGAAAAAAAAAAAAAAGAAAAGAAAAGAAAATTATTTTTTTCCCTAATTCTGAAGGATTACCTAAGATGAGTCTTGCCTTGAACATCTGGATTTCTTCCCCCTTTTCTCTCTCTTGCTCGAAAGGACAGTTATTTTTCTTATTGTTAATAGTAGAAGCATGTAAGAGAAAGAGAAAGAGAAAGAGAAGCATGTGCTTACTTTTTTTTTTTTTAATGGGACAGTTTCAAATGTAGATTGTAGGTTACTGTCTGTCCTGTTTAGAGGCCTGGGTCAGGTGAGTTGAAGTGCATAGACTGTTGTGTAGGGAGCAGATGCTCCAGATAGATACATGTGTCTTCTCAACCTCGATTTTTTTTGTGTGTGGGGGGGGGGGCGGGGGGAAGCCTAGGACTCAGGAGTAGAGACTTACTCTTTTTTTTTAAGATTTATTTATTATGTATACAACATTCTGCCTCGATGTATGCCCGCATGCCAGAAGAGGGCGCCAGATCTCAGTATAGATGGTTGTGAGCCACCACGTGGTTGCTGGGAATTGAACTCATTGGAAGAGCAGCCAGTGCTTTTAACCTCTGAGCCATTTCTCCAGCCCGAGACTTACTCTTGATAAGCCTGTCTTAATGATTTTTTAATTGTCTTAGCTGTGGTGACACACAGCTCTAATCAGTACTCTGGAGGTAGAGATAGCAGGATCTCTGGTTTCAAGGCCAGTCTGGATTAAGTATCAAGCTTCAGCACAGCCAGGACTATATAGAGAGACCCTGTCTTAAAATACAGACAAATGCAACCAAAATAAATAAAATAAAATTATTTTAGAAATAAGATACTGAGTTCTGAGTTGCTGGGGCCCTGCTAGAGGAGGGAGAGCTCACAGTTGCCTCTGGGGAGTGAGGGTAGAATTGCAAGGTCAGCTTTACCACAGCCAAACAGCTGTTGTTTGATGTCGCCTTTACACATTAGGGTAAAGGAAATTAGGGGAAGTTTGTATACTGTCTTAGCCCTGTAATTTGGTCTGCTACTCCTCTTTACTGTTTGAACTTTCTCCTTTTGCATGTCCTGTTTTTCTGAAGTTTGCTCAGCCTTGGTGCTACTGTGTCAGCTATTGTAATTTGCTTGCTAACAGGTATGGGCAGGAGCCTGTTGTTATATTTCTGCCCATTACTTTCCCAGTCTCCTTACTGCTAGGAAATAATGCTAACATTAGTTTGTGCTTTTGAAAGACTATCTGCAGGAATTCTGTCACCTGACTGGCCTTAGGTGTGTCCACCTGGGTGTGCTTGTACAGGTGTGCATCTGCTTGTAGAAGCCAGCTGTTGGTGTCAGGTATCTTCCTCAGTTGCTCTCTATCTTTTGAGACAGGGTTTCTCTCTGAACCTGGTACTCCCCAATTGTCTGGATTGGCTGTCCAGTCATCTCTAGGGATTCGCCGCACCTGTCATCCAGGAGTTACAGACATATGTTGTAACCATGGTTGGCTTTTTTATGGGGGTACTGGGGATCTGAACTGCAGTTGTCACTCTTGTGCATCAGGCACTTTACTGAGCCATCTCTTTAGACCAAGTAAGACTTGAAAGTCCTGCGACTTTTGTCCCATCGCTGCTTCTCATGCCGTGCTTTCGGATCGTAGCTTTATGTAGAGCAGTCACTGTGACAGTCTTCCTGGAGCCCCTTCCTGTCTCTTCCTACTTTTTTCTCCCTGGTTTATCACCATCCTGATACAAGAAACCTGATCAACTGAATTAAAATTTACATGGTACCTAAATGCTACCTTGAAAATATACTGATATATTAATGTCAATAATTTCCATTCCTTTCTGTTCATTTATGTCCTGTTTGTTTTGGGGGATCCTTGGGTACAGTACTCCTAGCACACCAAGTGCTGTAGGCCTCTAAGACAGTTAAATTATATAAGCTGAGTTTGTAGTTAGGGTATCACAACTCTTTCTGAAGGGGGGGATATCTTTGATGGTAATTATCCCAATGTTGGAGGGGTTCTGATGGGGAAGTTCAGGAGGCCCTGTCCTGTGTCCTTCAAAGATCGCTGGCCATTGCTAAGACTCGTTTGCTGCTGCATGAATCATCAGACTAAAATAGGTTTAATTCCTCATAGCTAGCGTTTCAAGTGTACATTAGCCACATTGGACATGCACTGTTGCCAGATACCTCCAAGTGAAAAGCCCTTGTTGAAGGATATGGTATCTCCTGAAAGTTTTTTTAGGGGTGATGTTCAAGACAGGGTTTCTCTGTGTGACTCTGGCTGTATTGGAACTTGTTCTGTAGACGAGGTTGGCTTTGAACTCAGATCTGCCTGCCCCTGCCTCCCAAGTGCTAGGATCAAAGGCCAGTGCCCGCATGCCTGGTCCTTTAGTCTATTTTCTAATGAAAGTAGCTATGTTTACTCTTTCTTCAGCATTTGAAAGGTTACTATTTTGCCTTATTTATGTGGTTCATGGCTCTAGAAGGTATGTGCTCTTCCTAATAATAAACTGAAGTTTTAATATTGAATTTGATACTTAACAAAACATACTGAGATGAGAACATTAAGAAAGCCCCTAACAAAATCCTTGATGTAAGCATGAGAGTCCAGATTGATGTGAATGGAAACCATTGAGAATTTCACCTTTTTCATTCTCCTTGCACTCTTGGTGAGCTAAATGGTGGGTGGTGACAAACATGTGTACAAGAAACAGGAAGAGTGACTGAAGTTGTCCCCAGGGTATGTGGGAATTGGAGTGGGGTAATCTGTTACTGGCAAAGAGCCCCAATCCTTTAACAGATGGCCAGGAGCAGAGACTGAGGAGTCAAAGCAAGATGGCTGACCACTCAAAGCCCACCAGACTGTACAAGCACTGGTGCCTTCTGTTGCTTCCCCTCACATCATCTCATGAAGCATATCTTATTGTGCACTTAAGAGTGTCCCCGTGAGCTCTGGGGACACAGGGCCCATTACTTATCATTACAAGAAGCACCAGACTAGCCAACTGTCGGTCCATGTATTCTACAGTTTGGGCTCTGATCCCCTTTATCTTATTAGCTATTGGCACATACCACTGTTTCTTTACTGAGATATTCCTCCAGGAGCTTGGCACATCTGTAGTCCTCTTTGTTACCATTTGCCACTGTGTGGTTTAGAGATCTGAAAATGGTGACCAAGCTAATGGACTTCATTAATTTTTTTTTTTCGGTTTTTCAAGATAGATTTCTCTAAGAAGCCTTGGAACTAGATATATAGACTAGGCTGGCATCAAACTCAGACCGCTTGCCTCTGCCTGGATTAAAAGCATGTGCTGCCACACCTGGCTTTTTTTTTTTTTTTGGAGGGGATTCATTTTAAATTCTTCAAAAAAGTTTTGTTTGTTTCCTTAAACTCTGATGGAGCCTACGCTAACCTCAAACTCCCTACATAGCTGAAGATGACCATGAACTGATCCTTCTGCCTCCTGTTATGCGTGGCTTTCATAGTTCTTAATTAAAATATTGGAACTTACTACTTTTAGAACAAAAAAATCATTCTTTAAGTGACAAAGAATACTGTTGTAGAACATGCTGGTGCTTGCTTTAGCAGGGTGCATATTATCATTTATAGAGAGGTGATAGGGGACCCAAGGGGTGGCGATGGGTCCCCTGGCAGGTGGCCTGAGGCCTCAGTGGGAGACAGACAGATAAGAGAGAGAGCTGGGGTATAGAGTTTATTTAGTGGGTTATGGAGGGGGAAGGGAAGAGGGAAGGAAAAAGTGGGGGGTGAGGAGAGAGAAGAGGGGAGGTCAGAGAGAGAGAGAGAGATTGTTTGCTTGCTTGCCTTGGTGGAAGCGGGAGGTTGGAGTGGACAGGGCTCTTCTCTTAAAGTGACAGGGTAACCAGGTGACAGAACAGGCCAGAAGATTACAACATTCCCATCTTTTCTTATAATAAAAAGGCGGGGAGTCAGGCACAGCAGGTTGAAGGAATTGAGATGGCAGATTCTCAATTCTGCTTCCTGCTTATTTGTAGGTGTTGAAGTTTTTCTTGGGGGCCTGAGAAAGCTGGGTGTTGGTCACATCCTGGGGTAGCTGGTCGCTTTACTCCTGTCCATGATTCATGGTGTGGAACTGTCCGGTGTCTCTTGGACCTGGTAAGGGGTTGGCAGAGCAGAGGACAAAGTTAAGTTTAGGAAGGAAAAATAAAATTTTAGGACCAGGGAATTGAGAGGGATGTATCTGACCTGTTTAAGGTGGATCCTTTAATTTGACTCCCTGGAACTTGTAAGAATTTTTAAGTTTGCGAAAACATAAGTTTTAGACACATACATTGTATACACAGCAGCATATTTATGTCAGAATGATTGTGACAGATGTTTTTGCACAATGAAAAGCATTTTTAAGACTATGAAAGGCAGTGAGAGAGAAATTTGATAACTTGCATTTGTCCTCACACCTTTATAACTTGTAGGTACACATTTTAATAACTTGAATTTGTATATCTTAAGATTATGAAATTTGTTTGGTGAGGCTGTCTTTTTAAACTGACAAAACCTCTCAGCTGTCAAACTGTATCAGAGACCTTTGAGAAGGATAAAATTTTACTTGAGTTATTGATTAAAAAATGACAGAGTACTTACTCTATTGGCTACCTAGAGCCACTCCTCAGGGTCCTCCACAGTTGTTGAGGGTCATATTTGCCTTTTGTTATTTAACGCCAGGCTGCCAGGTTTTGAAAGATCCTGTGGGTTGATAAATCTGTTGGTAGACAAGCCTACATTGACCTGAGCAGCTAGGCAAGTTGATTTCATTTGATTCTTTGTCCACGTCTAAAGAGCTTCAGTTTAGATGAAAGTGGTTAGTGCTTTCACCTGATGAAGCGAATTGCAGATGGACATTGTTCTGTGCCCACATGTCTTCTGTCTTCTTTGGAGGAAGTAGAGTGCTGCTGCTAGGAGCCAGCCTGTTTCTGTTATGAAAGGTCTCTTAATAATTAACCATTTAAATGCCATGTTCCCCAGATCTCTGAGCATTCGAGGGCTGTTTATCAGGTATAGATAAGTGATAACTACAGCCTAGGATCTGCCTGGACAGCTGGGTCCAAGCTTGACTGTACTGGCTCTCAACTTAACAGGTGAGATTTATACTTGTGAAAGACAAAGAAGAAAAAACTGTTTGCAATAGAAACTTAGCGGTAGAACTGACAATCGTGGAGAACAGCTTAATATATTTTAAAGCAGAATTGAATCACATACACAGTATTTTTGTAAGAGAGTTAAGAGTACATACCAATTTAAAATATGAGGCTTACTGCTTTTTTAGTCTGGAATGGAATAATAAACAGATTATTTAAAACATTTTAACAGTAATATATGTACATTTATACCCAGTTGAATTTAAGTTTTATACACATGCTTAGTTAAAGCTAACTTATGTTTATTCATAGTTAACTTGAGTCACATGCATGTGTGTGCACACACACATATATATTAAACAGGAATTGGGTGAAGTGGATGTTTTGGTGGGTCCTACAAAAAGCATGCCACTGCACAAAACACACTTGTAGCAAAGTCAGTAAGAGGAATTTAAGGACAAGTAAACCGCAAGACTAGGCAAGGAATACCTCAGTAAAGATGGTGGGACTTGGTCACCTGACCTACCCTTAGTCAAGATGGTGGTGAGGTCACCTGACCTGCCATTAGTCAAAATGTTGGTGGTCATGTGTTGTACAGAGAAACCACATTTTTAGAGTTAACAGTGCACTCAGATTATTCTTAGACTGTAAACTTCTTATGCTGATCCAAGTATTAATTATTCACATGGGATTGCAAACTTCCTGGAAAATTTCCACCATGTACAGGAGCTACACCAGAAGTATGATCTTTATAAATGTCTTTATGTATGAAAAGTAAAGTTTTAGAACTGCAGTATGTTGGCATTGCTAGGCTCTGCTCTGTTCAGGCAACCTGTCCTTTCACACCGATGCAGTTAGACTGGCCTTTGAATGGCCCCGTTCAGTCTCTGGGTCAGGCTGTCAGCATATTTTTCTGCTGCAGCATATTCTGATGACTTTGGTGACTACCAAATAAGTGTCCTTATTGGCTAATTTTCCTGTTCTTCTAACTACAGCTGTTCTCCATGATTCACCTTTTCCTGTGTATTCTGTCATTTATGGGCTTGCAGTTCATACTTTATCTTAGGTGCTGTTTTTTTTCCACTGATATTTTCATTATCTGAATTTTACCTTTTAAATTTTTTAAAAAGGACTTGGGGAGTGGCTCAGTGATGGAGTATTTGTTAGCATGTGGAAGACCTAGGGTCCATCCCTAGGACTGGAACACATATTTCTTTTCCTTTCTCATCAACCTCTTCTTTAAGAACCTGGTACCTTTCAGCCGGGATTGACACTTGGAGATGAAGATCTCAGTGCTGGTGTACAATAATATATTATTTGTGTTTTAATAAATAAATCTTGCCTGAGGATCAGTATAAAACAGCCACACTGGTGAGCCATACAGGCCAGGCAGTGGTCACACACACCTTTAATCCCAGCAGCCACACTAGTTAGTTAGAGGCTGGGCAGTGGTGGTGCATGCCTTTAATCCCACACTAGAGAGGAATGTAAGACGGAGGAGACAGGTCTCATGCTCAGTCTTATTCTGAGGATTGATGGAGGCAAGATTGCCATTTCAGTTTGAGGTAGAAGTAAGAGCCTGTGGCTGGTTGCTTTGCTTTTCTAATCTTTAGGTTGAGCCTCATTATCTGTCTCTAGGTTTTTATTATTCATGTTATAGTTGGCGTTCAATGTTTGGGCTATGAATTCATGAAAAAGCCGTTTGTTTGCCTGTGGCTTTTTAGCCACTGGCAGAGGCTAAAGCAGCATGTGAAGCTCCAGCCCCATGTGAAGCTCCAGCCCCACTGGCTAGGCTTTCTTTTCTTTTTTTTTTCAAGCCTCTAAATGAGTTTGGGATTTTTCTGTTGTAGCCTCTCTGAAACAGTCTCTAGCTACCACCCAAACCCCAGAAGCACCTGGGCTCCAAACACCAAAGGACTCACCAGCCTTAGACTGATGGTTCTGCCTTCAGGCAGCCCCCTGCCACACATGGCTTTTTCTGAACCCGGTGCATTTTTCAGACAGCTGACACACACACTCTTTCGCTCCCCCCCAATGTGAGTTGAGGGCTTTCCCTGAACCCCCTTCTCAGGCTGCTGCCAAACTAGGTAGCTGCCTTGAAATCCAGTCAGGCTTTTACTGTTCTATACAGCAGCAAATAGGCTACATACCTTCATCAACATTGTTGGTAGATTTGGTAAGACAATTGGGAATTCTTAAAGGGAGGAATTAGTTAAAAAAGAGAGTCCCCCTCCCCACATTAAAAATGGGAAACACTATGACATTGGAGGAATTTGGGTCTCTGTATGAAATATGCTGGGCAGTTTGAAAATGGAATGATTAAATGAGAGGATATCTAATTTAGAAGAGATTTATGTAATGTCAGTTGTAAACTTATCCGCTTTATCATTTTTTGTCTTATCACTAAAAATGTTTATTAATCTGAGTGCTAGGATACACACCTTAGAAGAAAAAAATCATGAAAAAGATCACAGAGATATTCAAATCCAGACAGTGGAAAACCAATTCAGTGTTGAATTATAAGAATAGAGAGGAGCAGCATAAAGTTTTCAGACAACCAGCCTTAACATATCCAATTACAGGAATTGCCAAATGGCAGAGGCTCTGTTACAGCTAACAACTCCTTGCCAGTGTTAGATTTAAAGAGATTTAAGGAAGCAACAGTCTCATGGCATTCATTCACCTGTTGTGAAGCAAATGATAAACTTGTGGTCAGTTTCCTCTTTGTCCTTCTGGCCCTATACATTTGAAATCTGGCAGATGGATGTGTTCCATTTTGTAGAATTTGAAAACCTAAAATATGTATACCACACCATTGGTACCTATTCAGGTTTCCAATAGGAAACTGTTTTGAGTTCGGAAAAGCCTGATTGATTAATCACATATCTGCTAGAAGTCATGGCTATCACAAATAAAGACAGACAGTGCTCCAGCATATGTCTTTAAGAAAGTGAAACAGTTTTTTGCTTATTATATTTGTAGTGATAGGAGCGGCGGCCTGCAGCCCGGCTCCTGGCTAGCTTTACCTGAAATAATTACGTGGAAACTGTATTCTTTTAAACACTGCCTGGCCCATTAGTTCTAGCCTCTTATTGGCTAACTCTCACATCTTGATTAACCCATTTCTAATAATCTGTGTAGCACCATGAGGTGGTGGCTTACCGGGAAAGATTCAGCATGTCTGACCTGGTGGCTGGCACTATGGCGTCTGACTCACTTCCTTTCTTCCCAGCATTCTGTTCTGTCTACTCCACCCACCTATGTTCTGACCTATCAGGCCAAGCAGTTTATTAATTAACCAATGAAAGCAACACATACAAAGAAGACCCACCTACATCATTTCCCCTTTTTCTGTTTAAAAAAGAAAGGCTTTCATTTTCACATAGTAAAATCACATATAACAAAACCGTTATCAAGCAAGATTTACAGTTACAATATTTATATCTACTTTATCTTTTATTATAACTAAGGAAAACTATAACTATCCATTCTTCAACTCCATCAAAGACTCCAGAAGGATATAATATTACCTAAGTAAACAAGAAATAAGCAACTTCCAAAACTCTAGAAATGACAGAGACATCTCGCTGCCTGGACAGTCACCCAAAGTTCCTCTGTACCATTAGGGCATCCATCTTCAGCCTACAGGCCCATAGTATCCAGTAGACATTTCCATGAAGCAGGAAATTTCAAAGACAGTTCAGTCACTTTCCTTTGTGTCCTGCAGAATGTCTCGCAGACTCTTTCATGAGTTAGGAACCCCAAAGGATCATCTCACCTTTAGGCAAGTTCAGCAGTCCTCTCTCTGCGGGTTCTTTGTGTCCAGTTTATGCAACAGTCCAGGCAAAAGCAGTTTCTTGCCCAAATGACTATCAAACTCCATAAGGATCCTCTTTGATGCCCATTTTCTTCTTGAAGTAGATTGGTGTTGCCAGGAGCAGATGTGTCTCATTGTCATGAAAAACCCTAAGTTATTAAAACATTAAATGCCATATTCTGTAGTCTTTGAAAGATATGAAGAATGCCTATTTAACTGAAATATATCTCTATATATCTAGAAAATCTAACATGACTACAAGCTTGATTATTATTGATGATTATCCATTAACAGCCTATATTTCCTAATTATACATTACATTTTAAAAATGAACTACACAATCACAATACCTTAATCAATATTAGAAATACATATAACAAAATTGACCTTAAAATCCATACCAGTGCAAATATTCATATCTGTATCATATCCCCCTTTAAATATAAAAGATCGGTAGAGCATGAGACTCTTAATCTCAGGGTCGTGGGTTCGAGCTCACGTTGGGCACCACTCTGTAGTGATGAGGTGAGCAGGCCTCCTTTTCGTCCTGTCCAGATCCCACACGGCTAGCTTTAGACCCGAAATAACAACACACAAATTCATTTAAACACTGCTTGGCCCATTAGCTCTAGCCTCTTACTGGCTAACTCTCACATCTTGATTAACCCATTTTTAATAATCTGTGTAGCACCACGAGGTGGTGGCTTACCAGGAAAGATTCTAGCCTACGTCCGTCTCGGGTCGGAAAAGCATGGCATCTGCCTCACTTCCTTTCTTCCCAGCATTCTGTTCTGTCTATTCCATCCACCTATGTTCTGACCTATCAGGCCAAGCAGTTTATTAATTAACCCATGAAAGCAATAGAAAGAAGACCCACCTGCATCATATCTTAATCATATTGCAGGCATACCACACAATTCTACAAGTCAGACAGTTATAAAAATATCAAATCGAATTCTAAAGTATATGTTAAACAGGAAAGGATGAAAAATACCTATAGAAATTGATTGCATAATGCTTTATTAACTTTGAATTTTCTAAATGCTAATGAGAAAGGAACTGCAGCTTTGGAGAAACTTTGGAGAAAAGAAAAAAACCTACAGAATTAAACCAGCTGATATACCTTAAAGATATACTGACCTCAGAATGGAAACTAGGGACATGTGTTACCTTGGAGAAGGGGTTTTGCTTTTGTTTCTACAGGAGAAGAAAAGCTGTGGATACCAGAAAAATTGATAAGGGTTCTATTTGAACAAGAGATACCTCTTATTTAGAAGAGATGATAGTTCGTTAAGCCCCATGGCTGTTTAATATAAACTAACCTATAAAATCAACACATGCTTTTCATTTGGCATGAAATCAGAGATAACTTGCCAAAAGAGAATCTCCCAAAGTTATGGTTGGGGAAGGGTTCTGTTTCTGTCTTTTCAGGAGAATGAAGACATCCAGGTAAGGAATCTGAAGACCATTAGAAAATCGAGACATCTGAAGAAAAAGTACAAATCATCCAGAAACAATGAAACATCAAGAAAAGGAGTAAATTGACTATTGGCATATCACAATTCCAACAGGATAAAATTTCATAAATCTTTCCAAATGTTTGTTTCTGCTGTTCTCTACAGACATACAAATAATCTTTTTGTAGTTAAATTAAAAATTAAAGTGGCTTTGGAGTTGGAGTGTGGCTCTCTCCTCTAAACCCAAGCATGCTTATTTAATTGAAATCTAAAATCTCTGTCTCATGTCAGAAGACCCTCCTAATATGGGACAGAAGAGAAAGAAAAATTTGAGGACTATTTTACTGCTACTAATCTCATAATCCTTTAGCTTTATATTAACTCTTTAACAACTTTTCTTTTTCTTTTTAGTTTTTTTTAAGGTTTATTTAACTTTTTATTTTATGTGCATTGGTGTGAAGGTGTCAGATCCCCTGCAACTGGATCTTTAGACAGTTGTGAGCTGCCATGTGGATGCTGGGAATTGAACCCAGGTCCTCTGGAAAAGCAGTCAGTGCTCTTAACTGCTGAGCCATTTCTCCAGCCCCCTTTTTTTAGTTTTTCAAGACAGGGTTTCTATGTGGTGTAACTGTAGCTGTCCTGGAACTAGCTCTTGTAGACCAGGCTGGCCTTGAACTCTCAAGAGATTCTGCCTCTTCCTCCTAAGTGCTAGGATTAAAGGTATGCACCACCACTGCCCAGCTTTTAACAGCTTTTCGTTCTTTTTTTTTTAATTTTTTAAATTTTTTCGAGACAGCGTTTCTCTGTGGCTTTGGAGCCTATCCTGGGACTAGCTTATGTAAACCAGGCTGGCCTCAAAATCAGAGATCCCCCTGCCTCAGCCTCACGAGCGCTAGGATTAAAGGTGTGTACCACCACTGCCCGGCCTTAACAGCTTTTCTTAAGGTATAAAATTTATAAGATTAATTAATATATTTTAATTTTTTTGTCATATTAATATTCAACATAGTACTAACTAATTTTAGAAAAAAGTTTCATCTGTCTTCCTGTACATGATTTCGGGTTCAAGTATCCAAAAGAAACCTGGGGCCTAACGACTATAATCCTCCAAGACTGTAATAACACCACTAAGCTGAAAAACATCACCTAGAGATTGGCTTTGGACTATAAACTTCTCAGAACAATTTTGAGGTGGCTAGCTGAGATGATCCAGCCTAACAGACTACTCTAGCCAGGACTTGAGACAAACCCTGCACTTTCCTATTACACAGAGACTGGACAACAAATGATACAGCGACCTCTCTCAGGACTTGACAATTAACCCCAATTTTTCTTTTCAGGATCCCCTAAAGATGCCATTGCCCCTGGATAGACAGCAGGAAGTAAATTTAAGAATATAACACACACGTTCCCAAGAGGGGGTGGGTGGTTTTTTTTTTTTTTTTGGTCACTCAATGGGTAATGGATATTGTCATTATTTGGGGGGTTGGTTACAAGTTGTTATTGGTTACAATCAGGAGGAAAGTTGAACAAAAACAAAGGAGATTAGATTCAGGGTTCTTGTTTTGAAAAAAGGGATATAAATATAGGATAAAAGGGCAGATTATTGAATCTACTCTGAGAAGAAAAAGGGGAGGCTATAGATAAAAAGGAAGATTATTGAAGCATCTACTAGTTTTAAATATTTTACAGTGGATTGTTCTTTTGTATATTGTATTAAAATTTTGTTAAAACATACATATATACGTTTCTAATCTTGTTCAGTACACCTGTTTTAACAATGTAATGCAGATTTCTAGTCCTTGAAAATCATTATTACCAAGTGTTTGGATAATAAGGAAGTGCAGGTTAATAATTAGTCATCTAATATAATCGAACATGTAGTCACACTAGATATGTTTTCAAGATCAGACAGAAATATTTTAAATAGACAGGTGATCTTCAAACACTACAGAATATGGCATTTAAGATGTTTTAATAGCATAGTATCTTTTTTCTCTTTTTATGACAATGAGACATGTCTGCTCCTGGCAGCACCAATCTACTTGAGAGAAGACAGTGGGCATGGAAGAAACTCCACATTGAAGTTGAAGACTAGCTACTTAAAGTTTTTCTTGCTTACCAGATTCAGGAAGCAAGTTATGATAGAAAGTAAATTAGGTACAAAGCTTGGACTCATAGGATACATAATGGAGTATTTTCTCCGAATTTGTCAAATGCAAATGGACTAGACATTGTTGGTGTATTTATTGCCTGTATATAGTTATTGTACTAATTGTATATAGTTTTTCTTATTTCTTTCTTATTTTAGACAAAAAGGGAAATATAGTGGTATATTTGTGTTTTAATAAATCTTGCCTGAAGGTCAGTGCAAAGCAGCCACATTAGTCAGCCATACAGGCCAGACAGTGGTTGCACACCCCTTCAATCCCAGCAGCCATACTAGTTAGCCATTGAGGCTGGGCAGTGGTGGTACATGCCTTTAATCCCAGCGCTATAGAGGAATATAAAATGGGAGGAGATAGGTCTCACGCTTAGTGTCATTCTGAGAATTTGTGGAAGCAGGATCTCCATTTCGGTTTGAGGTAGAGGTAATAACCAGTGCCTGGCTGCTTTGATTTCTGATCTTCTTGTTGAACCTCAATATCTGTCTCTGGGTTTTTATTACTCGTGCTACCTGGGTGTACTCTTCAGCAGTATCAGCGAGACCTCACTTAAAGTCTAGCAGATAGAACCAGGAAGCGCTTGTGTTTATACTCTCATGATATACATGCATTCATATTTTTATATTACATACTTAACATGCAAATTAAAAGCCAGCTTATACAATGTCCTCTGATTCCAGTGTAACACATTTAACTTCCCCTCCTTCTTACCCTTCTAGTAAATATCCTGGTGCCCAAGGTTTACAATGTGCTTACAGAATTGCTGTTTATAGCCTTGTGGGAAACATTTCTTCCTTCCTTCCTTCCTTCCTTCCTTCCTTCCTTCCTTCCTTCCTTCCTTCCTTCCTTTCTTTCTTTCTTTCTTCTGATTTTATTGAGTTATACATTTTTCTGGGATTGTGATTTGTAGGCTGGCTTTCTTTGCTTTATGCTTAAAAACCACTTATGAGTGAGTACATACAATAATTGTCTTTCTGGGTCTGGGTTACCTCACTCAATATGATGTTTTTTAGCTCCAACCATTTGCCTGCAAGTTTCAAGATGTCATTATTTTTCTCTGCTGTGTAGTATTCCTCTGTGTAAACTTACCACATTTTCCTTCAGTCAAGGGTCATTTAGGTTGTTTTCAGGTTCTGGCTATGACAAACAATGCTGCTATAAGCATAGGAACACAGTCCTTGTGGTACAATTGAGCATCCTTTGGATATATACCCAAAAATGGTATTACTGGGTCTTGAGGAAGGTTGTTTCCTAATTTTCTGAGAAATGACCATACAGATATCCAAAGCGGCTGTACCAGTTTGCACTCCCACCAGCAAGGAGTGTTCCCTTTACCCCACAACCGGTTTCTCCAGCATAAGTTGTCATCAGTGTTTTTGATCTTGGCCATTCTTGGAATCTCAGAGTTGTTTTTTGATTTGCATTTCTCTGATGACTAAGGATGTTGAGTATTTCCTTAAGTGTCTTTCAGCCATTTTAGATTCCTGTGTTGAGAGTTTTCTGTTTAGATCTGTACTCCATTTTTTTGATTGGATTATTTGTTCTTTTGATGACCAATTCCTTGAGTACTTTGTATATTTTGGAGATCAGCCAATATGGGGTTGGTGAGGATCTTTTCCCATTCTGTAGGCTGTCATTTTGTTTTGTTGACCATGTCCTTTGCTTTACCAGAAGCTTTTCAGTTTCAGGAGGCCCCATTTGTTAATTGTTTCTCTCACTGTCTGTGCTAGTGGGGTTATATTTTGGAAGTGGTCTCCTGTGCCAATGCATTCAAGTGTACTTCCCACTTTGTCTTCTATGATGTTCAGTGTGGCTGGCTTTATGTTGAGGTCTTTGATCCATTTGGACTTGAGTTTTGTGCATGGTGATAGATATGGGTCTATTTTCATCCTTCTACATATTGATATCCAGTTATGCCAGTATCATTTGCTAAATATGCTTTCTTTTTTCCATTTGATATTTTTTGCTTCCTTGTCAACAATCAGGTGTTCATAGGTGTGTGGATTAATATTTGAGTCTTTTATTTGGTTCCATTGGTCCTCCTGTCTGTTCTTATGCCAATACCAGGCTGTTTTCAGTACTGTAGCTCTGTAGTAGAGTTTGAAGTCAGAGATTGTGATGTCTCCGGAAGTTCCTTTATTGTACGGGATTGGGAAACATATTTCTTTTTCTTTTTTTAAAATATTTATTTATTTATTTATTTATTTATTTATTTATTATGTATACAATGTTCTGCCTGTGTGTATGCCTGCAGGCCAAAAGAGGGTACCAGACCCATTACAGATGGTTGTGAGCCACCATGTGGTTGCTGGGAATTGAACTCAGGACCTTTGGAAGAGCAGGCAATGCTCTTAACCGCTGAGCCATCGCTTCAGCCCCCGGAAACATATTTCTTAATGAGATTTATGGACCTGGTCCAGTTCTCTTTGCTCCAAATTGTGCAGTTCTGTAGTCACTAAGGTTGGCTCTTCCTCCTCCACCCCTTGCTGTGGTGTTAATCATTTGCAGTTGTATTTGCTAGTGGTAGTATTCTACAGTAGTTTCCCTCCATTTCCTTTGGCTTCTTTTGGATTACGTGAACATGACTGTGGCTCTGAGTCAAGTGCAGACAGCCTTACTTGGGTATGCAGGCCTCCTCACAGACCACTCTTTTACTTTTTGGTTTAGTCTTCCTGCTTTTCTCTTGTGTCCTGTTAGACTTGTCGGGTTTTTTGTGTAAGTTGATTACTGTGGTAAGGAGGCATTCCTGCTGTTCTGCTTAGCTGTCCTCACTTGGCAATGCTGGAGTGTAGGGTTTGAAATTGAAGAACACTTTTTGTTGTTTGTGAGACAGGATCTCAGTATGTGACAGTTCAAGCTGTCCTAGAACTCTGCCTGCCTCTGCTTCCAAGTGCTGATACTAAAGTGTGCACCACCACACCTGGCTGAGGGTGACACTTTGTGTGTTGAATGCCTTCATATTTTTATACTTTGTTTATTTGGATGTAAGTTGGTAAAATTTGAAGTTTAAGATCTTCTTTAGTATCTGTAATAAGGCAAGAAAGTAGGACACAGTCTTCCTTGTGCCACCTTACTCATCCCCTTTATTTTAGAATTGTTTGAGCACTATAGTATTGCATGGTCCTTGAAGAATAGTGAAGACTAAGTGGATAAGGGTACTTGCTACCAAGCCTGACAACCTAAATTTTATCCCTAGAACTTATACCATACTTATGATATAGCAGGTCCACACACCGTAAATTTAAATTTAGTATCTGTTTACTTTTAGTAATAGAAGCCTCTCATGTGAGGATATCTTTCTTGTTCCAATAACAAACCAGTTTTGTTCTCCTTTCAGAGGCAGGTCTCCATATTTTGCCCAGCTTGGTCTTAAGCTCCTCCTAGGCTCAGGCATTCTTCTTGCCCCAGTTTCAGAGTGTCTGGGACTACTGTGTGCAGCTGTACCCCCTTTCAAGGTTCTTTATACACTTCTACTCTCCTATGTGCCCATAAGAAAAGAATACCTACTGTTTTTCAAGTATGAGGTGGTTTTCTGTTTCTTTAAACAAAAGTTCTGCTGTCTTGGAGATGTTTCTCTGCTTTATGGTAGTTCTGCTTCATCCTCCCTTACAGTATCTGCTAGCTAGTGTCCCTGAATGTGACTCCTCATACACATGTGAGATTGCTAGTGGTATTCCTTCTTTGTTCCTAGCAGTCCACAAACTTCTTTGTCAAGTGCCAAATTTTACCTTCTCTGCTAGTGTTGTATCATAGCTCCCATTGCTCTTAAGCCTTAAATTTCAGGCAGTTTGGCAGAAGTGTTATTATTTTTCTTTACTCAGAGTGAGATTGAGTATTTTTCATTGTAATGATTAGCCAGGTCCATTCCCTTTCTGTGGTGTGCCCATTTTAATCATTTTTAAATGTCAGTTTGTGTGACTTCTTTGTATATGCCAAATCCATTCATATAACTTATATTTATTGGCATGCAAATGCCTCTCAGTTGGAATAGCGCTTGCCTACCATGCATAAAACCATGGGTTTGATCTCTAGCATCCCATAAACTGTTTGTGATGACACAGTCCCACAGTACTGGGAAGGTGGAGGCAGGAAGATCAGAAGTTCATAATCATCTTCATCCAACTAAGGTACCAGCAATAAATAATAACTTGAATTTCTAAGAGGAATTTGGATGAAGGAAAGTCTAAATTAATAAATAAGACAATATAGGTTGTTAAAGGTACCATCAACATAGAATAGAGTCCCAACATCTCCCTGAGCTTCTGTCTACTGGGTCCTTACTATTGGGTGGGTAGTTAGGGAAGTTGAGAACAAGATGAGTGATGAGAAGGAGCTGGCCATGTCCAGAGACACCAGCTTATGCCTTGGCCCAGTGATAGGTTTGTTTGAGCAAGGGGAATAGGGTGGCAAAGCAGACACTTCAGCTCACTGCAGGTGGTTGTAGTCTCCTCAGCCTAAGTGATTGGAACGAAGAGTCCAATGTCAGCAGCTGCTCTTCCCAGGGCCAGGCCAGGTTAGCAACAGCCTTGCCTTAGGGGATAAGCACATTAGGACTGCATCAATGGGTTTGTGATTGTTTTAAGGCCTAGGCCTCCTCTTTAATAAAGGAAATTTTCTGTTTCAGATTACCTAGGAACAGTACGATTTGGGGTTATCACAAATAAACATCTTGCGAAACTGGTATCCTTAGTACACTCTGGAAGTGTGTATTTACATAGACATTTCAACACATCACTTGTAAGTATTTTCAAATCACATTTGTATTAGTGCAGTGGTTTTTAACCTTATGTAGGTCACAGACTCAATTGAGAACTGGATGAAATATATGGACCTCTCCCTAGAAAAGAGCACATTATTTTATGTGCAAATTGAGAAAGCTACCCTAGTAAGTATCTTTGCATTAGAGGGCTCTTGAATGCAGTCTAGAACTTGTTTGTTTAGAGTCTTACATTGTGATACAGTTTTGTTAGTTGTCCTTCTTGAGTGAAACTGTGGTTATTCAGTTGGTGATTTCTTACTCTAGGCCCAGGTTCTCTGAGATTAGCTTCCACTGGGCAGTGTTGTTCATTTATTCTTGTGAAGAGCAGGAATGTGAAGGGCTTTTCTCCTACAATAACAGTGGAGTGTTGAAGTTCTTGTCAAGACATAGGTAGACGTTGATAGCGTTTCACCTCAGAGATCCTAGGCTTTCATTGTCTCCTTTGTTCCTTGATTTATTTGCTTTTTTGCTGGGACCGCTGCCACTTCCCTACTTCTGAGCATTAAGCTTCACATCTGTGCCCTTGCTACTTTCACAGTTATTGCTGACAGGCTATTTTTCTGAAGTATTTTATTTTTAGTTACATTCATTAATTTTATCACACGTGCACACACAGACACACACACACACACACACGGAGGACCAAGGACAGTTTGCAGGACCTGATTCTCTCCTTCCACCATATATGTTCTAAGAGTGGAACACAGGTTGTTAGGCTTGGCAGCCCTTATCCAGTGAGCCATCTCGCTGGACCTCTGAGGTGTATTCATTTTGACAGGATTGCTAACTCTCAGCAGAACCACTGACTTTCAGATACAGTGACAATCTCTGCCCTTAGCTCAGGTAAAAGATCTTTCCAAGTGCTATTGAATACTCTCAGAGTGCCCTGGTTTGCCAGTCATTTCAACATCTGTCTATCTCTCATATCACAGATATTGTGCTTTTCTTCTTGATATTTCTATTCCTAAGTGTATTTTGTGTTTTCCAGGTGGGAATGTTCCTGGTGTGTTTTAAGCCCTCACTGTTGCACTCTGAGCATCACTGCTGTGATCGCTTCTCCCACTGCCTGCCCACTTTCCTTGTGCCTGACTAGCTTTTCACTTCATCTGCTTTGCTAGCTCTCATTTTCTTATACCACTGTTTTAGCCTACATGTATTTATAGCATAGGGCAGCGCAGAAGAGTAAATGGAGGAAAGGAGACCTGTGAAGTAATTATGAAACTGTCCAGGCTTGCTGCCTCATTTGGGTACTTTCAGTTGTTTATCAGCTAATGCCTTTTATCAAATGAAGCGTCATTGGAATAGCAGTGGGCACACTCATTGTAAGGTCATTTAAATCTCATTTCTAGTGAAATGCTTCATCTTGTGAAACCTTCCACTCTGGAAATATTTGAAGCTCTGATTTATGTCATTGGACTTTGAAAGATACTTTCATGTTACAGAAAAAGAAAGCAAAAATACGAAGTGTCTCTTTCCTTCCTGTTACACACAAAGTACGATCTGGGGCCTTGTGTAAGCTTAGGCCACTCACTGATTTGCTCCAGTGTTTGCTGAGTCCCTGTTCTGTCCAGGAATTTGTCCAGTTACTGGGGTGACCGTGAACAAAGTCTTTTGTAGCCTCTGCCTAGTGGAAATTTGACTCTGGCCGGTAGGCCTAGATTCTTTTATAAACACCTTGTGGTGCTCTCTTTAAATGACAGGGTATTAGAGGTCATTACAGCCACCTGAGGGCAGGGAGAGTATCTGTGGATAGCGAGTCTCTCAGCAAAAGGTGAACCCAGTGATATTGAAAGTGGCCTGCTGCCATGGTGGCATTCTCCCACATGTTGAGGATACGTGTGGAGGGGGCGAGGGCTGGCTTTGCAGCCAACAATGGTGCCTTTTCTCCCTCAGTGCGGCTTGGCCAGGCCTCTGGAGGACAGTGCTGGCACTCTGGCTCTGCCTTGTCTGCTCACCTTTGTTTCATTCTCTCACATTTATCCTTGGCAGGTCTTCCCAAGGGAGGTCATGAACTTCACTGCTGAGAACATCTATAAATGGGCCTCAGAAAACCAGGAGACCCTCTTCCGATGGCTGCAGCCCCATGGAGGCAAGAGTCTGCTGTTGAACAATGAGCTGAAGAAGGGACCAGCACTCTTCCTGTTCATACCTTTTGACCCCTTAGCTGAGAGCCATCCTCTCCTGGATGAGGTAGGACTTCTGGTGGTCATCTCATGGCTCTTCTTCCACATTTGGGGCACTAACCTATCATCAGAGTGGCCATCAGGAATAGGAGCTATGTATGGCTCAGTGGTCTCTGTTTATCTCAGGAATTCCCCCAGATTCTCTGACCATCTTTATTTGTTGCTTTGGTCATGGGTGACTAGAGAAGGGAAATGAAATTGCCTCCCTGACACAGACCAAACGCCCTCTTCCTCAGGTGACTGCACTGATGTTCCTGTTTATAGACAGTATTGGGAATACAAACAAGCTAGGAAATGCCACTGTTATGGCACCTGGCCAAGCCTCCAGCCTTGGCCACCTTGGGGGCAGCAACATAGTGGCCAGGTGCAGCAACAGTGATGGCCTTTTTCTCTAGACTTTTCTTGTTGTACAGATAGATAGGTTTTCAGAGACAGGTACTGCCTGGAGTCTTTCTTCCTTCCTCCTCTGCTTTCTGGAACATTCATTCTCTCTAGGCGTGAGTTTTATACATGGATTATTTGGAGGCACTTAGAGGGAGCAATAATAATCAGCAGAGAGCCTGGGATTGCTAAATTGGATTGACTAGGGTTTTATTTTTTTTCTTTCCCTCAAGGATCCATTGAGAATCTGACAGCCAGCCAATCTGACTGTGCCTGTCCCTGGGCCCCTCAGCACTGCTCTGAAGGCTAGAGCAGAACTTTTCACCAGCCAGACTCACTCTGCTGTTCTTCAGCATTTGATTCAAGATGTTATCCCCACTGCGAGTCTTCTCACTGATGCCAGTCTGGCTTTAAAGGAGGGAAGGAGAGAACAATGAAGTAGTTCTGTTCCTTCCTCTGCACTGGTCTTACAGCTTTGTTTCTTTGGAAAATGTGTGCTGCCGGAATGTTTTATGATCTTTTCCATGCCCATGCCTCTGCTGTTTAGATTAAGGTCTTTCCAGGAAAGACAAGGTTTCAGCCTTGTTGGTAGCTGTGGCTGTTTACTTCTGGGACATTGTCTTCCTTGCGCATGCAGAGTGGCCAGTAGTTGGCATGGGTCCAGACCTTCACTCCAGATGGTTGAGGTTGAGTTTGGCCCCAGAGGGAGGCCTTGCTTTCAGCCTTTTGTCCTCACATGAGCATCTCCCCACATCTTCTGTTTCTAGCATCTACCAACAGGCCTTTTTAAATGAGTCACCTGGGCTCCTAGGGTGCTCTGTAGCAGGTGGGGTTTGTTACCCTACATCCACATATAGGTGGGATGACCCATCATAATACTGTGTATTCTTGAGACAAGCAACGTCTGCCCAGGACTTCCCTCTATGTGTCAGGTCAGTCTGGCCAGTGTTCATTGAGTCCTGGGAGGTAGTGGGGAAAGAAGTGTGTGGCAACTGTAGGCATCTGGTCTCAGAAGCTGGTCCAGTTGGGAACTAAGAGCCTGCTCTTTACTCAGAGGACAGTTGGACCCTAGCCAGAATGCGGTCAGGAAGTAGCAGAAGAGGAAAATGATGTTCCAGAGAGCAGGAGCCTAGCAGAAGAGGGGAGGAGAGGCTTGGCAGGAAGAGTGTCACACTTGGGTAAGGAGAGCTGTCAGCTCAATAGAGAGTTCAGGGCAGCTTTGTTTTTCATTGTAGGCCTAGGTCTGGGCAAAAAAATGGAAAGAACTTACACTTTTGAGGGCATAGTAGGCAAGGGCCCTTGTGACAGCTGTGGGCTTCATGTAGGTCAGAAGTGGCCAAGTGGTGGCTGTACCAACCTAGGAATGGGCAACTGTTCTACATAGACACCAACCATTAGCATGTATACCCAATATCTATCTGCACGTGTGCACACAAAGAAAACATAGATGCTGACACCTGGGTCACTGTTCCCTCGTGTCCCTCGAGCATTTCTAAGACATCATGCAACAACACACTAGTAGTCAAAGTTTCTGTTTCGGCCTGCAGTGTCCTTTTGACTTGTTCTCCACTCTGAACAGTCTTTCAGGCATTCACAGCATAAGTCAAGTAAGCAGAGGCTTCTAGATTTATGAATGTCTTTGATAGAAGAGAACAGAAGTGTTGACAGCACGGACTTTACAGTTGTTTCCCAAGTTTTTAATTATTTACATTAATTAAATATGACATAGATTCAAACACATTAACAGGATGTACCATGAATTTTGTTTTCAAAACTGTTCTTTAAGAGGGTTATGATGTGAAAAACCAACATAGTTCACAGAAGAGAAATGAAACACAACTAATAAAAACTCAGAGACAGAAATTGGGGTTCAACCTGAAGGTCAGAAAAGCAAAGCAGCTAGCCACTGACTCTTACCTCTACCTCAGTCCGAAAATGGAGATCCTGCCTCCAGGAATCTCAGAATAATACTGATACTGAGATCTGCCTCCTCCTAATCTTCTCTGGGGCTGAGATTAAAGGTGTGCACCACTGGGATTAAATGCATGTACTGCCTGGTTTCTCTGGCAAGCTAGTGTGGCTGCTGGGATTAAAAGCGTGTGTTATCACTACCTGGTCTGTAAGGCTGACCAGTGAATCTGGTTCACTCTCCAATCTTCAGGCAAGCTTTATTTATTAAAATGTAAATGAAATGCCACTTTTTTATTATTTGTCTAAAATAAAAGAAGACTATAACTAATAAAAGAAAAACTATATACAATGAGTATAATAACTATATATAATATATACAGGCAATAAATACATCAACAATGTCTAGTTCATTTGCATTTGACAAATTTAGAGAAAACACTCCATTTCTATCTTATTTTGGTGATTCCAAAATCTAGTACCTAATTTACTTTCTAACATAACTTGCTGTTTTTGTTTTTGTTTTTGTTCCCCCCCCCCCCCCCCCGAGACAGGGTTTCTCTGTGGTTTTGGAGCCTGTCCTGGAACTAGCTCTTGTAGACCAGGCTGGTCTCGAACTCACAGAGATCCGCCTGCCTCTGCCTCCCAAGTGCTGGGATTAAAGGCATGTGCCACCACCACCCGGCATAACTTGCTTTCTGTATCAGTAAACAAGGGAAACTCTGTTACTGTCTAGTCTTCAACACTCTCAGAGACCCAAAAGGGAATAATAAATTAACTGAGTAAGCAGCAAGTGCCAGCAAGCGACTTCCAAAAAATGTGAGAAATTACAGAAACAGCTAGCTACCTGGACAGTCACGCAAAGTCCCTCTGCAACATTGGGGCATCCATTTTTGGCCCACAGGCCTAGCATATCCAACAGACTTTTTTGTGTCTGGCTTGTCTAATTAGGACAGCATACTGTCAACAGTCAAGGCAGGGACATTTTCTTGCCCAGTGGCTTACTTTTGCCACAAAGAAAGTAAACTCCATATGGAGAATAATATTGCCCCACAGAAATGTATGTACAGTATGTTTTAGCAAAATTAGTCTCAATATACAAAATTTGTATACAATATACTAAAGTCTAATCCAGTGTAAAACATTTAAAACTAGTAGTTGCTTTTTAAGATTCAGTGATCTACCTTTTTATCTTAATATCTATATCCTCCCCTTTTTTCAGAGTAGATTCAAAAATCTACCTTTTATCCCCCTTTTTTTCTTACAAAACAAGATCATATCTATATTCTCCCTTTTTTGAACGTTGAATCTAATTTCCTCTGTTAGCTTTTTTCCTGACCATTATCCCTAACAACTTATAGCCAACACACTAAACAAAGACAAGCATCCATAACCCATATTTTGGAAATGTGGGCATAATTTTCTAGGCTACTTCCTGTTGATTGGGGGGTGCTTGATAATCTCATGAGTACCCCCACAAAATTTATGATTATGGTCAAGTCCTGACTGTAGTATTCTGTGATGCTGGACCATCTCAGACAGCAATCTTGAAACTGTGCTGGATGTCCAACTCAGATGAAACTGCAACAGAGGTGTGCTAAAATGGTGGATCATCTGGGCTATCTGCTCCTATCAGAGATTTTCAGGGGGTCTTCCTTGATCAAACCACAACCTCTCATTTCCTGTGGAAACAAGAGCAAAACCTCTTTTCCAAAGTAACATATATTTTGACTTAAATTTTGAAGTCAAGGCATTTTCAAAATGTATAGGTTATATTAATCCAGCAACATTTATAATCAAATGTCTTTTAGGAGCTGTTGCTCCCTCAGCAGTCAAACAATTCAAAGACAGCACAATAATGTACAGTATCCAGGCTCTGTGTATTTTCCATCTTTATGTGGAAACTAAGCCAGGTGGATGGGAGCTGGGAGCGCTAGGTTTTTCTCCCAAACTCAGGTTCATACATATGTACACACTTCTTTGCAAGATTTTTATGTAGCCCAGGCTAGCTTCATTAAGTAGCTGAAGATGACCTTAAACTTGAGAGTAAGGTGATTACTCTCTTCAAGAAAAGATATTGTGCACATGTCTCTGAAATGCCGATTGTTCGCCTGTGCCCAAACTTGGTCCTATCAGTGAGGCCATAAAACCTGTAAAGAAAAGGGATGTTGTAGCAGAAGTTTTTGAGGCTGTGGGAGGGTGTCAAGGACTAGAAGTGCAGAAGCTACTTCAGAGTGGGGTTGCCTTTTCCTGAGCAGCCTCCCTTTTTTTGAGGGTCATAGGAACAGCTTGAGGAAAAGGCAGGGTCCTGGGCCAGGCATCAGAAAGGTGCAGCATTATAAGAGGGCCTGGTCTGGTCTAAATGGGGGTGGCACCAGCCTGGAAAGGCAAACCAAACCAACAGTAAAGGCAAATGTATTTGTCCTACAGGTAATAGAAAGCCTCCAAATATTACCTACCCAGGGAGTATCCATTATGCTTAGGGTCATACTTGAGAAAGAAACATCAGCATGGAAAGTTCAATTGGAAGAGGAGGGTGGTGGCCTGAGGAGACTGAGCAGAAATAGAGGATGAGCTGTTCTCTAGCCTGATGATGCTGAGACCCAGCCACAGTGGCGAGGGAGGGGAAGAGGTGCTCTAGAAAGGGAAGATAGGTATGGATAGTTGGGAATGGGCTAGATTGGTGATCTCCTGGAAGGCATGAATATATTTGCGAGAATAAATGCTGTAAATTTACTTAAATCTGTACATGTGTTTGGGAAGTTTTCAGACTTATTAAAGATGGAGAAAATGGCAGCACAGGGGAGTATTAAAGGTGTAAAGAAAGTACACTCACTTGGAAGGCAAGAGGGTTCAAGTCTTTTCTGATTCTTTAATGGTCTGGACACATACCTGAGCTGAGCAGTTTTATGGGCTGGACTTCATTTATCTGTGGTGGGCAGACATTTCCAGAACCTTCTAACTCAGAGCAATGGTTTCGTGCTTGCAGAGAGAGGGGCGTGTTGTAAGACATAGACCTGTGGCACACACCTTTAATTCCAGCACTTAGGAGGCAGGTGCTGGCACATCTCTGTGAGTTCAAGGCCAGCCTCGTCTACAGAATAAGTTCCAGGGTAGCTAGAGCAGAAGAGTTTTGGTGTGATCACTTCTCCTTTGAGGCAGCCTATGTCTGGGCTTGTTGTAGGAGCTGCGGGCTGCATTCCTGCCGCCCCAGCTCCCAGCCGCCTGGCTAGCTTATGCCCCGAGATAACAACACACAAATTGTATTCTTTTAAACACTGCCTGGCCCATTAGTTCAGCCTCTTAACCTATTTCTAATAATCTATGTAGCACCACGAGGTGTGCTTACTAGGAAAGATTCAGCATGTCTGACCTGGTAGCTGGCTGCATCGCGTCTGCCCTGGAGAGAGCTGCATGGGGTCTGAGCTCACTTCCTCTTCCTCCCAGCATTCTGTTCTGTTTACTCCGCCTATCTAAATTTTAACCTATCAGGGCCAAGGCAGTTTCTTTATTTAACCAGTTACCTTCCTCCATCATGGGCTCCTGCCTGTGACTCAGGGATGCCATTCAGGTAGCACCGCTGCCTTCTCTACATCCATAATCCTTGTCTCTTACCAGCTCTGTCCTGTTTTTCAGATCACCGAAGTGGCCTTGGAGTATAATAACTGTCATGGGGACCAGGTGGTGGAACGCCTTCTTCAGCACCTTCGGCGGGTGGAGGCACCTGTGTTCCAGTCCTTGGCACCAGAGCTGCCAGCCCCAATGCCTGATGTTCAGCTGATGGCAGCGTCCCCTTGCTGTAACACAGTGGTGCTGCCCCAGGGTCCAGCCTTCTCCAGAACCCACAATGTCTGTGAGCTGTGTGTCAACCAGACAGTAGGTGGTACCAAGCCGAGCTCAGTGAGTGTGCCACAGTGCAGCTTCTTTGAGATGGCAGCCGCTCTGGATTCTTTCTACCTCAAGGAGCAGACTTTTTATCACATGGTGTCGGGCAGCATAGAATGCAGCAATTTTTTAATCTCTTACAGTCCTTTCAGCTACTACACTGCATGTTGCAGGACCATACCCCGGGGCATGGCAAGCTTCACTGGCTCTGAACAGGATGTCTTTACAGCCCCGGCCATTGCATTCTCTTCCCTAGAGAAGAGCTGTGAGGCCACTGCCCCGAGCTCCATTCCTCACATTGAGGAGAACAGGTACCACTTTCCTGAAGTGGACCTCACTAGCACAACCTTCACAGGCCTGAGCTGCAGAACCAACAAGACCCTGAATATCTACCTTTTGGATTCCAATTTATTTTGGTTATATGCAGAAAGACTGGGTGCCCCAAGCTCTGCTCCCGTGAAGGAGTTTGCAACAATTGTTGATGTGAAAGAAGAGTCGCACTATATCTTGGATCCCAATCAAGCCCTCATGAAGTTCACTCTAGGTACTGTAGGTGGTGTGTCTCCCTGAGCATGATAAGCTTTGCTTAGCTTAAGAGCTGTAACTTACATTGATGGTCTCATTATTCCTGGTCGTGGGGTGATGCCAGCTTCATTGCTCATTTGAAGTCTTCAGACAACCGACCATAAGTTGTCTTTGTCTGTTGGTCAGTTTGAAAAGAAGCCAGTTTGCCTAGTAAAAAGAGTAGAAGCTTCCAGCTGCCAAATTCTGGTTGAGTTTGTCAGCTAACCTATGGGAGCTAAGGGACCAAGACTGGCAACTTCTGACGCATTTCCAAGGCTGAACAACATTAATCCCAGGAACCTGGCTCCCATGCCAGACAGACTGGCGAGAGCCTTTTTAGTGGGACGTGCAGGGGCTGATGAACATGGCCATTAGTAGCACCAGTAATGAGAAGGAAGCAGAAAGGAGTGAGCTTAGACTTTGTTGCTCATTCTTGCTTCACAGGGTTGAATGTAGAAGTGTCAGGGCCAGTGGGCCCCATTTGTTCTACTGAAGTTTTACTGCATGTTGGGGAAGCCTACCTTGACCTGCCCCCCCAGTCCCTACATTGCAACGCACAAGTGTTGAGAGCAGGTTGCAAACCAGTGAAATCCACTTGGGATGACCTAAGGCTTTACTGTGGGAAAGTTCCCCAGAGCTGGCTCCTGGGCCTTGGCAGCAACAGCAGCAGATGGACTCATGCTGTCCTGTTCCCAGGACTCTGCTGAATGAAGTGAAGGCCCTGACATACAACACAGGAAAGTGAGAATTCAAAAGTCTTGTTAGTTCAGCATCACTGGAAGTACAGGGAGAGCCAATGTCAAATGGAGAGAAGAGGAATTTAATAGCCGGCTCCCTAGGTACTAGTCTTTTTGGCTATGCTTTCATCAGACCAGGTGAATCCTTCACATTAGCCACCTTCGTGAAAGGACTCACATAACGTTGGCTCTTCTGTATCAGATTCTAATGATTACAAGAGCTCCTCAATGCTCAAAGTAAACCTGTGATCAGTTGTCACTTTATAGAGTCCAGTTACTCCCAACTCATGATATGTTGGTATAGTAGACGTTCATAAAATGAACAACTGTGTAGTTATTTTGTTTTGACATTTATGTATTTTTATTTTATGTACATGGGTGTTTTGCTTCATATATGTCTGTATACCAACATGTGTGTAGTATCTGCAGAGGCCATAAGAGGATAACAGATTCCTGAACCACCATGTAGGTGCTAGGAATCAAACCTAGGTCACTGGAAGAGCAGTCAGTCAGTGCTCTTAACTGCTGAGCTATTTCTCTATCTCCCCAAGCCATGTAGCTTAAAATTTTATTTTTATTTTTTTTACGTGTATGATATTTTGCCTGCATGTGTAGAAGCAGCGGTGGGCTGCGTCCCGCCACCTGGCTAGCTTTACACCTGAAATTAAACACTGCCTGGCCCATTAGTTTCAGCCTCTTATTGGCTAACTCTCACATCTTGCTTAACCTATTTCTAAAAATCTGTGTAGCACCACGAGGTTCAGCATGTCTGGCCCCATGGCGTCTGGCTCCCTGCCTTCTTCCTCCCAGCATTCTGTTCTGTTTACTCCGCCTACCTAATTTTCTGTCCTATCAAAGGCCAAAGTAGTTTCTTTATTAACCAATGAAAGTAATACGTAGACAGATGACTCTCCTACATCATTTTGCCAGCATGCATGCCTGGTACCTAGAGAGGTTAGAAGAGGGCATTGGATCTCCTGGAACTGGAATTGTAGGCAAATTGTGAGCTACTAGGAAGATGCTGAAAATTGGACCTCTAGAGGAGCAGCTGATGCTTTTTACCAATAGGCTGTCTTTCCACACCCCTCAACCATGTTTTTGTTACTGTTATTTGGCTTTTTTTCTTCTTCTTTGAGATAGGGTCTCTCTCTCTCTCTCTCTCTCTCTCTCTCTATAGTCCTGACTATCCTAGAATTCACTATGTAGACCATGCTGGCTTCAAACTCAGAAAGATCCACCTGCCTCTGTCTTTCAAGCATGGAATTAAAGGTGTGCACCATCACCCCCAAGTGAGTGTATAAGTTTTAAAGTAAATGGTGATTGGCTTCTCTGGATTCTGTGAGTAATACTCAGCTCAGAGAAGCTCAGACACATTAATTTACAGGTTTCTTGAAAGAAGCCCTCTTTGGGTTCATTTTATCTTCTGTATCAACTATCTTCTATTGTCTATATTCCTCTTTTTTTTTTTTTTTTTTTTTTGTTTTTTGAGACAGGGTTTCTCTGTAGCTTTGGTGCCTGTCCTGGAACTAGCTCTTGTAGACCAGGCTGGCCTCGAACTCCCAGAGATCTGCCTGCCTCTGCCTCCCGAGTGCTGGGATTAAAGGCGTGAGCCACCACCGCCCATCTATTTTCTCTATTCTGTATCAGCTGTTTATCTTCTGTGTCAGCTAGTGTCTGTTGGGCCAGCTATTCTATACTTGGTAGCAGTTTTGAGAATCTTTGTAAAATAAACAAATTACTTAGGGGGTTAACTCCTAAGTCAACTGTCCCTAGAGTGGCTTTAGAATTTAAGCCTCATTCAGATTGGGCAGTCTTGGTTTCACAGTCCAAAACTATAGCCAACTAAGTGAACTAAGTGTTCAGCTGTGATAAGAGCATGTCTTTAATGTTCACATGATACTCTTCACTTCCTCCTGCTTCTGCAGAGTGAGTCATTGTTAAGACTTCCCATTGGAGGAAACTGGAAGAGATAAGCAAAGATCAGACTAGTGTTGTTGCTTCTCTGAGGCAGAAGATTCTGAGATGGTTCCATTAGTGGGAAGGGTGAGATTGCTGGGTTAAGTTAGGGCTTTTATTTCTTGGTTTATTTATGTATTTTTCCACTATGTATAATTGTTCATTTTTGTTAGCTTTTAAAAAAGGAAACTTGAAGAACTTCAATAAAGGAAGCAAAAAGGCTCCTTGGTCTCACATTAATGATCATTAAAAACCTTCACTTTGTAATGCCACTGTATTTGTAGTGATGCTTATGAGCTACTATAGTGTTCAAGGCTGCCTTTCTTGCAAAAGGTACAACATGTGTGGCTGTGTGCATCCTCATGTTGTGTATGTGTGGCATTCTCTTTGGAAAAGAGCAGGATGGAATCCACAGTTGTACTGAGCATCTCACCTACATGGTGTTTTGTTAAAGGACTGTCCTCTGAATTAACATTACCAAAGTCAAGCAGAATGGCAACCTGGTCACCTTTCTGCCAGGGTTTGCTTAGTTGAGGTGATAAAAAAAAAAAAAAAAAAAAAAAAAAAAAAAAAAAAAAAAAAAAACCATAAGCACAGAGCTAGTTCTGGTGGTGCAAGCCTCTGAACCTATTACTACCTATTACTACCTATTACTCAAGAGGTAGAGGCAGGTGGATCTGAGTTCACGGCCAGACTGGACTACATAGCAAGTTCCAGGTCAGTTGGAGCTACAAAGTAAGACACTTTTGTCTCAAAACAAAAACCCCAAATAACAACAATAAAAAGAAGCATGGGAGAGCATTTCAGTTTTAAAGTAGGTGAGCTATTCTGCTTGTACCTAGAGCAAAGATGATCTCATTTTCTCTTTATTTTTAGAGTCTTTTATTCAAAACTTCAGTGTTCTCTACAGTCCCTTGAAAAGGCATCTTACTGGGAGTGATTCTGCTCAGTTCCCGTCTCAACATTTAATCACTGAAGTGACAACTGATACCTTCTGGGAAGTAACCCTTCGGAAACAGGTATGGGACTGGAGAGATGAGTTCATGGTAGAGCATTTGAGCATTGTGAGGCCCTGGTCACTATAAGAAACAGGTTTAGGGGCTCAAGGGTGGGCAAAAATTAAGCATCCATTCCTCTTAATTTCTACAGCTGTAGTCATTTGGGGGAAAACAGTCTATTTCTGATATGCACGTTAGTCTAGTGGTGAAATATGAGCAGATTGCATGGTGCTCTTCTAACTGCATGGATTGTAATGAAAACACATAATTAGAAGTAAAGATGCGAAAATCTCACCATAATTCCTGCAGTCAATGACTCAATGCCTTCAGGCCTCTGAGCACAGCAGGAAATGAGGTCTAGGACCAGGTGTAACTGTCTCCCCTTTCCACAGGATGTTCTGCTGCTCTATTACACACCATGGTGTGGCTTTTGCCCATCTCTCAATCACATCTTCATCCAGCTAGCTCGGCTTCTTCCAGAAGACACATTTACTGTGGCTAGGTAAGGACACCATTTCTGCCACCCTGCCCATGGGAGGTAGGCTTGAATCTGATAATGAAGATGTTTATTGCTGATTGGATTAATAGGAAAACGGGTACAGGTTTGTGTAACATGAGGATCTGCTAGTTGGGGTTTCTGTCCTGCCCAGATGCAATTATCCACCTTGGGTGCCATTCTGTAACATTAAGGCTTGCTTGTTGGGGTTTCTATCCTCCCCAGTTCCCACAGCAGGCAAGTCCCAAAGAAAATCACACAGAGGTCTCTGTAAGATTATAAACTGATTGGTCCATTAGCTCAGGCTTCTTGCTAACTCTTATAACTTTTATACACCTATTATTCTTATCTATGTTAGCCATATGGCTCAGTACCTTTTTCAGCTGGGCAGGTCACATCCTGCTTCTTAGGTGATCTGGGCAGGACTGGGAGGAATGAGCTTCCTCCTTCCCAGCATTCTCCTGTTCTCATTGCCCCGCCTCTACTTTCTGTCTAGTTGACCCGCCTATACTTCCTGCCTGGCCAATCAGCGTTTATTTAAAACATGATTGACAGAATAGACAATTCTCCTGCACCAGGTTTGGCTGCTTGGAGGTCTTGGAAAGGGAATGCCCAGCCCTGGGGCTCAGAGCCTCTGCCCTTCTTTTTCTCTTATCAGTGAGATTAAGAGGAAGATTTTGTTAATAGCCATGTGTCTAGTTTTGTGATTCTATGGCTACTTTATGTGGGCTTTTGTATAAACACATGTTGAATCCTTTGTTTTGAGACAGGCTCTCAGTCTATAGTTCAGGATGGTTTGAACTTGCTATGTAGCCCACGCTGGTCTTTAATTCCTGGAAGTCCCTCTGCCTTGGTCTATCAAGAGCTAGGGTTACAGTTGTAAACTACCATATCTGCCTTCAAATACCAGTTTAATTGCACATATTCCTCGACAGTTGTGTATGTGGGTATGTTTGTTTTATTTTGAGACAGGGTCTACTATGTAGTCTAGGCTGACCTAGAACTCAGAACCACCCACCTCTGCCTCTTGAGTGCAGATGCTGAAGATGTACACCACCATACCCAGCTCCTTGACAGTTTTATATGTGTATACACTATATCCTGGTTACACTCAGTGCCCATCTTTGTTCGCCTTTCCACTCCTGCTAAGCCTTTCACTTTTCTCCCCATCCTGATTTCACGTTGTTTTTGTTTAGTAATCGAGTTTAACCAGAGTCACTCACATGCTCATGGTGTGGAGCCACACACTAGAGCATAGAGGACATGTCAGTGGCTACTCTACTGAAGATCAGTACTTCCCCTCTCCCAGCATCCATCAGTATCAATGGCCATCCCTCCCCCCAATCATCAGTTCTTAAATCTTTCCATCTCCCTGAGTTTCTCCACTCACAGATATTGGCTGCAGACAGAAGCTTCTCTGATAAAAGCTGAGAGCAGCATTTGCCTATGGGTATAAGCATAAATATTAGAAAGCAGTCTGACACCATGTACATTTAGTAAAAATGTTCACTCTTTTGATGAGTTTTATAGTACCAGTAAAACTCCCATCCCTTCCTATCCCTCAGATTCAGTCAGAAAATACTCATGCCACTGTTGTGCCTGTGGGCACATCTTGCATGGAGGTCAGCATTATAACATGCAAGGTCTACTACTACTGGGTGACATTATTGGTGACTTTTCTTTCTCAGCTGCCTGATATTATATTATGGTTAGAAGGGGAAGTCATTCCATTTCTTTCAGCTTGATTTCTTTGTCCTGTAGCCAGGATGTGTGGTGTCTGAAATTGGGTCTTACTTTTCTGGTCAGCAATAGCAGTAGCTTGTGCTGTTTGGAGGACCTTTGGGACTTTCATGGCTAACAGATGGGGTGGTATTACCCCCCCCCCTTCTGTTTTTTTTAAGACAGGGTTTCTCTGTAGTTTTGGAGAGCCTGTCCTGGAAACTAGCTAGCTCTTGTAGACCAGGCTGGACAGGGAGGCTGCACCTGCCTCCCAAGTGCTGGGATTAAAGGTGTGCGCCACCACTGCGAGGAGGTATACCTTATTTTTATAAAATCAGGGTCTCTCAGTGAACCTGGACTCAACAGTTGGCTAGCTTGGCTGATGATTGGGTCCTGGAATCTTACTATTGATTGCCTCCTAGCACAAGTGTGCACCACCATACATGACTTTCTATGTGTTTTAGGGATCCAACTCAGGTTCTTATGCTTATATAATAAGTGCTTTACCAAGCCCTCAAATCCAGTTTGTAAGGTCAGGAAGTGAGCAGTTTAGCTTCAAGGTATATCTTTTCCATCCTTGGCACTAAATGTGAGTCACCAGGATATGGGGAAAAAATAGCTGAAGATATAGATACAATCTCTCTGAGGAAAAGATAACAAAAGAGGAACATATTCTGGGCTAGAGAGTTGGCTCAGTGGTTAAGAGCACTGACTGCTCTTCCAGAGGACCTGGGTTCAATTCCCAGCAACCACATGACAGCTCACAACTGTCTATAACCCAGCACCCATGGAAAAACATCAATGCATATAAAAAAATGAACATATTCCATTACAAGTATGTACAGTGAAAACAACATACTTGATGCTTTCTTTTTTCTTCTCTCCTTTTTTTTTTTTTTTTTTTTTTGTTAGTAGCAGTATTGAACCCGGGACCTCATGCATGCAAAGCAAGTGCTCTACTCCTGAGCTACAATCCCTAGTCCCAATTATAAAAAACATGCTTTAAAAGGTAGTCATAAGATGTGTATGTTTGTATTTCACCTGCTGCCTGCTATGTATTTTCAGTAATGATCAGAGCCAAATTTGAGAGGTTACTGTGCTGAGAGATTGTTACATACATAGAAGCTTAAACCTCAGAACACCAAGTGAAAGCTGCTGTATCTGTCCATCGTTTTCTTTTAATTAATCTGAGACAGATAGGCAACTTGCCCAGAATTATGGAACATGTAAATTAGAGATCAGTATTCAGAATCAGGAGTTCATACTCTAGATACGCCACACTTAAAATGGGTTAGGGCTGTAGCTCAGGTGATAGAGTGCTATCTGGTATATACAAAGCCTTGATTCAGTCCACAGCTCTTCATAAACCAGGTGAACTAGGTGGTGGCTCATGCTGGTAATTCTAGCATTCAGGAGGTGGAAGCAGAAAGATCACAAGTTCAAGGTCATTTCAGCTGCATAGTGAATTAGAGACCAGCCTAGACTGACTACAAGGCATCCTGTCTCAGAATAGTAAAGGAATTTTTTAAATAATTAAAAATTTAGCTAGGTGGTGGTAACTCACATCTTTAATCCCAACACTTGGGAAGCAGGGGCAGGTGGATCTCTGTGAGTTCGAGGCCAGCCTGGTCATGAATAGCCCTCACTTAAAGGATGCCATCAGCCAGATGTATGGGTCAGCACATGTGGATCCTCAGCACCTGCCAGATCAGTCCCTACTGCTGGAGGGCCATTCCCCAGGGCAGTTGTCTATTACACCAACAGTAACTGACCAAAGGATGGGCGATTTAGTAGATGCCATTTTTTATATTCATAAATCAATCTGCTGACCTTGGTGGTCCACTGCCAGTAATCCCAGCACTAGGGATGATGAGGCAGGATGGCTGCTGAGAGCTTGATGCCATCCTGGGCTAAACAGTGAGAACTAAACTAGCTGCAGCAGCCCGGCTCCATGATGGGGAAAATACAAACTTAAAAAGGGAGAAGAATTGGCACTCTGTTAAGAAAGTTTACAGAATATAAAGTGTAATCTTTAAAGAGATCTGTTGTGTGTGCTGTGCTCAATAGCTTTCTTTTTCTAGAACTAATACACCAACTAAAATGCTTGCCAGATCCTGTTGGCAGATGGAGTGCTGCTTCACTGAGGCAGCTTGGGAGATTCATGTTTAATTTCAGGTTCTCGTATAACACAAGGTGGACAGTTGGCACATGTTCTTAAAGTATAGGTGCCTGACTTACACCTGTAGTAAGGGGTTTGGTCTACCCTGAGGCATAGAAATACTCCAGAGTCTTCAGATTTGGCCAGTCACTTCTTACCTAAGTCATTTCCTTTGCCTCTGCCAGGATCGATGTGTCTCAGAATGATCTTCCTTGGGAATTCATGGTTGACCGCCTTCCTACTGTTTTGTTTTTTCCCTGCAATAGGTAAGGCTGAATTTTTTTCAGTATTGGGCAGGTGGGATTTTCTTGTTGAGGCCTAAAAATGAAATGTGCTTCTGCTGTAAACCCTTCACTATGTTCTAAACTATTATTAAAACCATGCCGTTAGGGACATAGAGCAGAACTCTAGTGCTGAAATGTCACGTGCTGTGATTTTTTTTTCTGTTGCTTTTTTTGTTTTTTGAACAGGGTCTCACTGTGTACCTCTGGGTGTCTTAGAACTCACTGTGTAGACCAGGCTGGCCTCAAACTCAGCCTCCCTAAAGTGCTGGGATAAAAGGCATATGTTAACAAACATACCAAGCATGTGCTGGTTTTCTTTGATGCTTGCTCTTCCCTAAGTCTTTCTTACACAAGTGTCCATGTTGCCCTGAGAACTAGTTAGGTTTCATACTTGTGTGAACCTATAGAGGATGCTACAATTGACAAAAAGTGTTCATGTTTGTGTGGGATGAGTCCTGCTGATACCCGAGGGAATACTGGCAGTTCCCCCCTCCCACTGCTCCATTCTTAGGGAGCTCTCTGCATGTGTAGTCTGCCCTGAGGTTGTCTGTCACCCAGTTGTGCTGAAAGCTACAGTAAGGAGGGGTGGGACCATTAGCAAAGAGAGCTGGACTTGGCAATGAGTGGAGGCCCAAATGTTTCCACAAAAAAAAAAAAAAAAAAAAAAAAAAAGGAAATGATCCCTCAAAGCCAAATAAGATGAATGCTGACCCCTTTGATTGTAGAATAGGTCCACAAGGGAATCCACTCACATCCCCTGTGGGAAATGTGTTTGCAGGATCCTTTAGGAAGGCCTGGCCCATGTTTCAGTCACTTGTTTTAACTTCTTGCATTTTACAATCACTGCACTGTTGTAAGGGAGAGCTGCTTGTTCATCCCAGCCACCCAGCTACCTTAGCCCCGAAATAACCACACAGAAATTGTATTAATTAAATCACTGCTTGCCCATTAGTTCTAGCCTCTTATTGGCTAGCTCTCACATCTTGATTTAACCCATTTCTATTAATCTGTGTATCGCCATGTGGCAGTAGCTTGCCGGGAAAGATTCTAACCAGCATCCATCTCAGGTGGAGGATCCATGGCTTCTCTCTGACTCTGTTTTCTTCCTCCCAGAATTCAGTTATGTCTTCTCCACCTACCTTAGTTCTTCTGCCCTTTCAACTAGGCCAAGGCAGTTTCTTTATTCATTAACCAGTGAAAGCAACATATATACAGAAGGAACTCCTACACCACTGCACAACAGCAGTGTTTATCAGGCTTCTCTGGGAGAGGGCTTCCTTGCACTTTGTCAAGTCATTGCCTCTATTTTGCTCTTTATCCCAAAGAATGTGTGCTAGAATACTTCCCATGGTAGCAGGGGCTTGCCAGGTCACACTAAGAACAGTGTGGCTCAGTCTGTTCCACTGCTGGCTCTGCCATTGTCTTTCTAAGACATATTAAATTGCTATATAATCAAGAAATCATGGACACTAACACCAGCAATTTCATCTGAATGAGACACAAGTTGGGCATGTAGTGTAATGATATGTAATTTTTGAATTCCAAATATATTTTTAAAAATGTTAAAGTTACAGCACACAATTAATACCTTAGCAGGCAAAAGGCTCTCACAATGTGGACTAATGAGTGTGTGTACTTGGAAGGAAAGACATCTGTAGGACAGGTGCACAAGAGGGACATGCTTGGCCAGCATTCCACTTCCAGAGCTGCCTTGTATCATAAAAGAATGAGTGCAGGCCAGGTATGGTGGCATACACCTTTAATTCCAGCTTGAAAGGCTCCGAGCTCTTTGAGTTGAAAGTCAGCAGGAGTTATAAAATGAGACCCTGCATCCAAAAAAAAAAAAAAAAAAAAAGAATTCACCAGGTCCTGCAGCCCCTCCTGTGTCCCTAGATACTGAAGAGTAGAAGACTGCCCATGTTTGTTAAACACAGAGGGTCTGGTGAATCAAAGCCTTTATTGCTTTGGAATGGGATTTTTCTCATTTCCTAAAAACAGATGGTAGGCACAAGTGGAGGGAACTCATCATTGGCTGGTCCAGAGAGCATTTGGCTTACCCAGAAGGTGGAATAGAAAATTATAATGTGACTCTTTCCTGGATAACCATAAATAAAAGGGGGCAGAGATGTATTGGCCCAGCAAGAAGCCATCAGCTGAGTGAGGACTCTGAGGGCTACTAGGCAGCTCTGAGAACTAAAAGCAGCTCATGACTATCAGCTATTGAGTACAAAAGCTCACAGAAGGGAAAATGAAACACTGTTGGGTAACATGTAATAAGAGGGTTTTTCATGCTTCACCTGCTCCTGCTATTTTTAGTGAAAATATAAAGCTGTACATGCAGTATGGAAAATGCAAACCCTACACAAGGTGGTGCTATGCAGAGGGAAATGCTAAGGTGTAACATGGCTGCTTCTGAGATGTGAAGGCTGAATGCACTGGAAGATGGTGATTGTATGATTTTTACATCCCTGCAAACTACATTGCTTGTGCCCTATTGCAGTCAGAGGCCTGTCCTCCACCCACAGTGTAGCCTACCTAGCTCCTTTCTCTCTTCTTCATAAGTGGAGGCTGGGATGTGGACCCTTACCTTCTTACACAGGGCTATCTTAGAGCCAGTCCCCAAATCAGCAGTCTGCCCTACTCTGGGCCAGAGGGTGCAGGTACATGCTCCACAAGGATGTTCCAGTGTTGCACCAGGAAGAACCTCACTGCTTCTGAGGTTCTAACTAGATGTGGGACCCTTTTTTTTTTTTTTTTTTTTTTTTTTTTTTCTTTTTTTGACCAGAGGCTCACATTGTTCTCAAGCTGGTCTAAAACTCAGTATGTAATCCTGGGGGTGCTGAAATTAATATGGGAGCCACCATTCCCAGATTAAAAGGACTACTTTTTGGAAGTAACCATAAACTCTGTGTCCTAGCTACTTTTTTTTAATGTATGGAAAAAAAAAAAAAAACGGCCAACATTGACCATATATATATATATGACGGGCGATGGTGGCAATGAAGGTATGTGCCTTTAATCCCAGCACTTGGAAGCAGAAGCAGGAGGATCTCTGAGTTTGAGGCCAGCCTGGTCTACAGAATGAGTTCTAGGATGGCCAGGGCTACTCAGAGAAACCCTGAGTCAAAACTAGAAAAAAAAAAAAAGTAGCCAAGCACGTCACTCTTATGATCCCAGCAGAGGAGACAGACATGAAGATCACAAGTTCAGAGTCAGCCTGGACCACATATTGAGTGAGACTCTGTCTAAAACAAAACAGCTGACAAGATGGCTTAGCTGGTAAGAGTTCTGAAAATCCAGATGGTAGAAGAGAACCCACTCCCATAACTTCTCCCTTGACCTCCACAGGGTCACCACTGCAACTGTATACAAACACAAAATAAATAGGATTTATAAAAAGGTGGATTTTCTTATTAATTAATTAATTTATTTATTTATTTTTGGTTTTTCAAGACAGGGTTTCTCTGTAGTTTTGAAGCCTGTCCTGGAACTAGTTCTTGTAGACCAGGTTGACCTCGAACTCACAAAGATCCTCCTGCCTCTGCCTCCGAGTGCTGGGATTAAAGGCGTGCCACCATCGCCTAGCTGGATTTTTCTTTTGTAGTGCACACCTTTAATCCAATACTCAAGAGGCAGAGGCAGGCAGATCTCTGAGTTTATGACCAGCCTGACCAGCCAAGGCTATAGAATGCAACCCTGTCTCTAAAACCAAAACATAACAACAACAACAACAACAACAAAATAATAATAAAATAAAAGATATGAAAGCATTTTTAGTATTGCCCCAAGACTTCAAAAAAGCATTCTGCTTATCAGTCTCATTCTGTGAATGTCTCTAGAGACATACTGAGGTGTGTCACAGTTCTTCACTGGGATGGTGCATCTACATTTGGGCCTAGAAAAGACAGGTCCATTGTTGCTTGATAGAGTGGCAGGCCCAAGTACCCACTCTGCGGTCATGCTGAGTGCCCCAGGGAAAAAACATTGTAAAGTGCACTTAGAAGATTATTGATAAAAACAGCTGACATTGTAAGCTTTGAAGTTCTGTTTTCTGTTACTTGAAAGTTTTTATTCTTCCCCTCCCCCATAGACATTACGTAGAGGGACATAATCTGGTTTCTTTTTTTGTTGTGAGACAGGATCTCACAGTGTAGTCTAAGCTAGCTTCAAACTTTTGGTTATACTCTTGCCTCAGCCCCAACCCGTTCCTGGAGACAAGATTTCTTTGTGTAGCCCTGGCTATCGTGAAACTCAATTTGTAGATCATTTGTCTAAGAATACCTAGCACTGAGTGAGCGCATTGTGGGACCCTGCCAGCTCCATTTCTTTACTCTGAGGATGTTGATTCCTGTCTGTTGACTAACCTCAGACAGAGCTGTACAAAGTAGTGCTTTGAGTTATGGTGGCTAGATTGTGTGTGCACAGGTAAACATACCTGTGGGAGAAACTTTGGTGGCTGGACAGTAAAATGACACGTTCTGAATAGAGCATGGAACAAAGATGTAGAAACCCCTTTGAATGTCACTATCCTCACTTCTGTGCTGTCAGGGCTGAGTGGCCCTAATTCATCTTCACCTTGTAAACCAGGGTGTATCTGTACCCTGGTTGGTCCTGTCCAGGTGTGAGCCCAGTGTCTCCAGCCTGGGATACAGTTCCTCTCAGCCAAGAACACTTTTTGCTATAGATACTGTAAGTATATGCTGTTACTGGCTTTTTGTTTATTTTTTCAGTTTTATGAGTACTGTTAAAAGCCATGGTAACTGAGGACAGCCCTGTTACTGTGATCACCAGCCCATGTAGCTCAGACAGAGTAGCCACATTCTTCCTCCTCCCTAATTCACTGGCTTTGGGCTTAGGCATGAGCAAGCTTGTCTGAAAATTGAGTACCGACACTTGAGTTCTATCCTCAGGAACAGATAGATACTTTGTTTAAGTCAAATTGCATTACAATTGCAGTGCAAGTCTGTGGGGTACCTCAACTCCACAGAGAACTGCTTGCCTGGTCATCACTTCTTTTCAGTAAAAACTCAGGATCTTTTCTTGGTCAGGGTGACCTATTTGTCTCTACATTGTGCTTCAAATCCTCACTTTTGACTTTCCCTTCCTCTCCAGAAAGGACCTAAGTGTGAAATACCCTGGAGACCTCTCCATCACCCTTCCAAACCTGCTGAGGTTCATTCTGCATCACTCAGACCCTGCCTCTGCCCCTCAGGACCTTGGCATCAGCCCTCCTACCCAAGAATATGTCCAGAACAAGGCAGTCCTGCAGCATGAACACATCTCTCACGTGGAGAGTGCCATGCAGAAGCTAAGGTCTGAGATGAGCAGCCTACGCCTTACACAGGAGAAGGTGGAGGGTCAGCTCTTTAGTGCCCGCAGGGATGGACACCGCCTGCTACGCCGGCAGCGTGCTTTAGAGCAACAGCACAGATTGCTCCGTCGCCACAGCCAGAAACTGCAGGCCCTGTATATGCAGAAGGCCCGTGAACTCCAAGAGTTGGCCAGTGCCTCAGAGACCCCCCTCCCTGAGCACACATGGCTCAAGATCCTTGTAGCCACTATGGAGAAGGAGCTGGAAGGCCAGGGTGGAGCCAAGGAACCAGCCCCTCTGGAGAAGGCTCGCCCCAACCACTCAAAGCCCGTGGGTGCTACCCAGTTACCTGGTGACACCCTTCCACCTTCTGCCACCAGCTCCACTCTGACATCAGAGAGGAAGCATGAGAACAGGACAGATTAACTTTTCAAAGAGATGAAGAAATCAGAGGTGAAATCTGTATATTGGGAATATATTTATGCAAATTTTATTGAAATTTATTGTAAATAAAGATTTTCTCAGTGGTCTAGAAAATGAACTTGAATGTCATTCAGCGTTTATTGATCAGGAATGGCATCCCTTCCCTTATTGCACAAACTTGGTAGCTTTGAGACACAACAGTAGCACAGTCCATTTGAAGATTAATCTAGGAAAGTCAGTCCTTGCTTCAGTGGCTGAGCCTCGGTGTTCTTGCTGCTCCCCAGGATGAAAGGCTAACTAACTTCTTACTCATCAGAAGACTTCCCCACAAAGGTTTGCACAATTGAGAAAGAATCTGGAGAGGGTTATAACTTATTAACCATTGGAGTGTAAAATAAACAAGGACAGGGAAGACTATTGTGTGGTTGTTCACTAGTTCTATAGGTGTTTCATTTTTCTCCCTACGACCTCTACCAGTGCCCCACAGTGTCTGAACTTATTCAGCAATTCATCCCAGTCTCGATGGGTTGACTAAAATGCCAAAGACATCCCTGGCAACTGGGGAGGAGACAGGAAGCACCCAACAAGTATAACTGATAAGAAGAAACGTCATTGGCACAGTAAAAGATGCAACCTGTGTCTGACAGTGGAGTGATTTGAGCATTTCCAGGAGCCAGGCTCACACTGAAAATGTAGATCCAAGCTGTTTTCGGGTCAGCAGTGTATAGGCTGCCGCTGCAAGAATTAGAGGTAGAAAGCTGGGATGGGGATGGGCCAAAACCCTCAGCCTCTGCCAGCTCCAGGGCAGAGCCTTTCATACATTCTGTCCTCCTCCTGGACCCGAAGAGTCACTGCTGCCAGGTCCAACATGCATCCGAGCCAGCCTAAGCAGCCTCTGCCGATGTCCAGTCTACCCCTTTCTACGTCTTCCATGACGTAGCTATCTATCTCACCAGAGTCCAAGAGTTTCTTAAGCTGTTTTTACTGCAGCAGCCCACCATACATGTCTTATTTCTACCCTCACAAATGGCCTTAGAGCTGTCCCTCCTCACCTAGAGCTGTTCCTTAACTTCTGACACACACACACACACACACACACACACACACACACACCATGTGTAGATATACACTGCTAAAAAGAAGTGCTCCCTACAGCTCTTTCCTTGGGATTTAGAGAATGGATTAGTCTCACATGCTTTTTAAAGCTGTCTCCAGCCTGAAGTTCTCTGCTGCCTGCCCGTGCTGCTCTCAAGTGTGTCGCCCAAGCCAGGGCCAGCCACCTAGTCATTATCAAAGGTGCCTACCCACTGGTGTTCTAGTCAGAATGGTTTAGAATGTACTTAGAGTGGTGGGATTAACATCCAAACAAGCTTATAGGCATGGACTCAAAGGTTATCTCGGAGACACATGCTGCTTTCCTGTGAGAGCCAGGCCCTGAATTTGAACTCCTGGTGGCTCTGTTGTAAATACATATGTGCACACTAGAAATGATCTACAGCACACAGGCACCTTCAGAGCTGGGGCAGGGGCTCTGTACAAAGCTCCGAGGACTAAAGTGAAAACCAATACTCAGCCAGTGGGCAGTCATTGGAGAGGAAAGGAAGCTCACTTGTGAAAAAATGGGAGGAAAAAAAAATTCATCCCCTACCCCACCCCCACTCCAGTGCAGAAAATATTAAATATAAAAACAAAACCTTGCTTGGGCTGACTAGGTTTCAGACTTCAAGTAGCCGCCGCAGGCTCTGGTGTTTCTGCAAGGCCTGTGCTGAAGGGATGTACTGGGCATGCTTAAGACCAAAGGGCAAGACACTGCTCCGCTAAGCTGCCTGGCAGCCCTCAGGACTCATAGGGACTTGTCCGTCATAGGCTTCAAAACAAGTACAGCAGTTTCCTTGCAGTGACTGCCATCTGCACACACTGCTACGTAACAAAGCTGAAGCTCTCCAAAGGGAGGGGTGTGGTTTTTCTTCTACTCATTACTAACCAAGCAGAAATCACCCCAGCACCCCAGCTGCCTAGCCTTTCACTTCCTTTCCATACACACAGATCAGACCTCAGTGAGACCTGCCAAGGGCAATTGGGGCCTGACCAGTCAAAGACCCTCCATGGTCATGCTGCCGCAGCTCACCACGAATACAGTCATCAAGCCAGTCCCATGGGCTCTATGTGGTAATTTTAAAAATCAGCAAAAAGGCTTAAGCACGTGCTTCTGGGCCTATTTACAGTTCACAGGTTGGTTAGTTCACGCATTACAGTAGTAGCTCCATCAAAAACAGGCTCAGCTAAAACATTCAAGTAACAAAAGCGCTAAGGGGCCATGAGCCCCAGCAAGGTCAGGCCTGCCCACTGCCTGCAACGGGCAGCCCCACCAGGAGGCTGAGGGGGAATGCCAGGACAGCCGGGACCCGCAAGTCAGTGCATGCGATGATGAAGCCCGAAGAGACCATGCCAGCAACTGTCAACCTCTCTCACACAGCATCCATCATGTCTGCTTCGGCCCTCTCAGTGCTTCTGGGCTGGCTGCAAACGGAACCAGGGCCTTCGCAGCCCAGCTCAGCCATGCACTTCAGGGCCATTGGCGGTCATCAACTTGGTCTTTCTTTCCACACATGGCCCCTTGGCAGAGTACTGCACTAGGAGAAAGGGCTCCTTTGTCTCGCCATCACCCACGATGCTCTCCTCGTCCTCCGACTGGCTGATGCGCTGCAGCCGCAGGTAGCACCAGCAGCCCAGGATCAAGGCCCCCAGGGCAGCAATGGCGATGAGGATGACAATGACCGTGACCACCCCCGTAGTGGGGCTGTGGTCCATGATAGACATGGTCAGTACTTGGAAGGGCTCTTCTGGTGGTAAGTTCTTGGTGTGGCTGGCTCAACGAGGCTGGAATTTGGGCTGCACAGTACAATCCTGAAAGACAAAGCCAGGAAAGACTATACCAGGAGCTCGGTAGGGAACTCAGCCACCCAGCTGGCCCTTGCTGGGGTCTGTTTTTAAGTTCTTGAGCTCAACCCAGTGATAAGCGTGGGGTTGCCTTTCGACTGTGTCTGCCCAGATGCTCACCCACCCTACTTCCCCCAACTACTTCTGACAACCAGGTGTTTCCGCTATCAGTCAGTCACTCTGATGGGAGGGGAACTGGGCACCTTGACAGTTGTCAGAGGCTGCAAAAGGACTGGCCACTAATCTGGGTCTTCTGTTGAAGGCATACGTTGTTTTTTGTTTGTCTTTAAGAAAGTCTCACTCTGTAGCCCAGGCTATCTCAAACTCATGATTCTCTGGCTTTAGCCTCCAGAGCCTTAGGATCACAGGCCTGTGCTACCGCGCCTAGCTGGAGGTGGACACTCTAGAAGATACCAGTATGTGTCCAGGAAGCTAGAGAGGAAGGATCCAAAAGTAGAGAAAGAGCCTCAGCTCCTGTGGGGGTGGGGGTGGTCAGGTAACACATAATGTCTCAACCTTCAAGGTCTCCAGGGTCTGAGCCAACAGCTTTCGCCCTCTGAAGGCAGGATCTTGAAGACCCTGGTTCTCAGGAAGCCGGTGGATGTAGGGGCGGGCAAGCAAAAGTAAAGGAAGTCCTAGAAGACATGGGTACTGGGGAAAGCTTCAGGGGAGGCAGGAGGGGTGGGGTAGCTGGCTCCTGACTGTACATAACTTGGCATCTGGTACAGGAGCCAAATCACGAAGAGGTCGACACCCCTAAATGTCTGTCCAAGTATGGTGACATCAGATGCACAAGGGACCAGGTGCTGTGATGCTAACTGGATGGGTGGGTGAGCTTCAGGGAGGCCACACTGGCAGGACAGGGTATTCACGGTAGGGGAACAGTACTGCTAGGCTCAGAAGGCAGGAGGGAGAGCCACCTGGGTTCTCCACGTCACAGAGCCCAGTCCTCATCTGTAGACAAGTTTCAAGTGCAAAGGAGAAGGAGGCAGTGGGATACACGGTAGAATCTGCCCCAGTGTCCCTCTCAAACCTCCAGGGCTTACTCTAGGCAGTACCCCAAAGCCCAGCCCGCCACCACCTCCCAGGATCAGGGCTTTGCCATTATGGTCTTCCAGCTACTGAATGCAGCAGATTGTTCCAGTGTCTCAGGGTTCCTCACTTTCTTACTAATGCCAATCACTAATGAACATCAGTGTGGTTCCAGGAATGTCTGCACAGGCCAGGCACAACCTACACTGAGTAAGACCTGAATGTTCAAAGTCTTCCCATCCATGTACTCAGGTAGACAGTACAGGAAGATTCTCCCTCCAAACAGGATGGGACTTGCTGCAACCTTGAGCAATAATCCCTTTAATCAGAAATGACTCTCACTCAACCAAGGAGGCTGCCAGGGCGGACCCTGAAGGTCACAGGTAGCCAAATCAATGCCCCAGAGTGCCACCCTCATCACCTGTGCCAACTGTACAGGAAAGCTCCAGGCAGGGAGGGGCAGCACCCTTGGACTCTCAACCTTGTGGTCTCCTAAGTCTGAGCTGCAGCTGGCTCCTTGTCCACTCTAGCAGTCAGAGCACACTGGACGTGGTCAAGTACTTATAGTGACTGACAGTGTTCCCATTCCTGCTCAGAGCTCCCCAGCCTTGTGCCCTCCAGGATCTCCCAGAGGCCAGTTCCTTCTGCCCAGGATGACCCATTCCCTGACTTTTGATCACTAGGTCTCAACTGGGGGCAACCATGCACCTAACCACACCTGCTCCGCGCTTTTTAAGGTAGAGGACAGTTGCCAAAGCCTCCATGGAGAACAGCCTGGCCCCAAATGGCACCCACATGGAGGTGGAGGAAGAAACTCTGACTCAGTTTACACCAACTCTGGGAAAGAAGCCTCTCCAACCAGAAGGCCAGGGAAGCTCCCTCCCCTGCCATGGCGACCTAGCTCCTGGCCTTCCCTTATCTCCAGAGCTGCATGTCCCAGGAGTGCTCTGCTTGCCCCTTAGCCTAGTACCTACCTGTCAACATCAGTTCCCCCTGCCCACGCAGCCAGACCACACAGGACACCCATGGTTCTGCCTCCACCTGCCTTTCCTCCCGTTGTCTTCTGGACAGGAAGGGGAAGTGTGTGTTTGGGGTCTGGGGTGGTTCTGGGATAGCAAGTGGAAAATCAAACAATGGTACCGGGATCTGAGGGAAACAGCTGTCCTGGGAGTAATGAGGAAACTGAGGCCAAGCAGCTCCAGCCCAGAGAGACCCCAGGAGAGCAAGGACGACTGCAGACTCCTGCCTATGCCTGCCCCAGGCCTGGAGGTGAACAGTCAGGTATATGGCTCTGACCTCTGAGCATAAAGACTTGTGACCCGGCTGGCCATGCCTGGCCTGTGGCCTCCACCTAGCCCTGATGGGCCTCTTTTTTTTGTTTATTTACCAAATGTTTCCTGAGAAGTAATCCCAAACCTGTCATTGTGGCCTCAGAAGGGGGGACTCTTAAGGTTGCCTCACCCTCTGCAGAAAGCGTGGCTACCACCCATGCCTCCTAAACTGTCCTGCCGTTGCCTCCTCCCTTAGTACTGAACTGGGAACTTTTCCAGAGGTGACCCTTGGGGCTGCCTCTTCCCACACAGCCCAGCCTGTACCCCCTGCACCACCTACACCCCAGTCTTGTCTCAGCTCTCTGCTATCTGCAGTTTCCTGGTTTAGGGATTATTTCCCTGGCTGTTACTTCCTGGCCTGTGGCCTCTAGAGAGGCTAAGAAAAGGTTACTGTCCCTCACGTTCACAGTCATGCTCCACTGTGGATGGCACGTGACACACAGTGGGTACTCAGGAAAGGCTGGCTGCAACGCGGTTCCAGACCTGGGGACCAATCAGAACACACTAGTCCGAGCCAACTCCCTAACTCCAGACTACTCCCAGGTTCCTAAGCACAGGTCCCTATGCTGCCAACAGTCTTTGAAAAAAGAGGATATAAGCCAAGTTCAGGCATGGCAGTGGTGCCTAACAGGTCTGAGCCTAAACAGAAACAGCTAACTTAGTGGTTCTCAACCTTCCCAATGCTGTGATCCTCATGTTGTGGGGATAACAACCATAAAATTATTTTCATCGCTACTTCAAAACTTAAGTTTGCCATTGTTATAGGTTGTAATGTGAATATGGTCTTAGGTGATCCCCGTGGAAGGGTCATTCGAACCCCAAGAGTCACGACCTACAAGTTAAGAACTACCAGGCAAACTGTCCATGCTTGGGGCAGGGAAGGGCGGCAGCAGAGAAGCAGAGTCCAGAGGAAGCTGGGACACCCTACAACTGGCTAGTACACCCCTCTGCACACCACTGAGCTCCACTCATCCACCGAGGCCCGTGGGTCTGGGCATAACACAGCCCAGTTGAGGACAATCCCAGGACTACCTCAGAGCCATCACCCCCCGCCCCCAATCCACCTCATCTCCTCTTTACTGCCTTGATCATCCTACTCTGCAGATGCGGAAACTGAGACTCAGGGTCATCTAGAGCACAGGTCACACCACATACCATGTCCTTGTTGGAAGCAACAGCAGTGACAGCTTCCAGGTGAACACTGGTCAGATGGGCCTGGGCACTCCACATCCACCCCAGTTTGCAATGCTTGAGAATTGCTGAGTCTGGTTTCTCAAGACCCAGAGCACACAGGTCTCAAAATAACACAGTGCACTCTGGGCAAGGGTCTCCTAAAATTCAGACTCTCCTCTAGATCTTCAATGGTGAGGGCCTCTGTTACCCCTACCTCCTCTTCATGGGATCCCCAAACTCACCCTTCATTCCATCATTCATGCTCAGATCCCAGAGGGTACACCCTCTCTACCCCACGGATTGTTCCCAATGACCTCCCTTTCCTTCTGTGACCCTTGCACCCCAAGGCACAGAGTCTGGCCTGGACCCAATGTCACAAATGACCTCTTCTCTGGGGACACCCCACTGCCTGCTCCTCACTTAGTGCTGCTGAACTCAGCTCTGCCACCTCACCTTAAGCCTTTACCTCCTGGGGCACTCCAAGGGAGCCAGAAACACTGCCCTGTTTTTAGGGCCTGCTAAATTTTTTCTTAATGTTTTTAATGCCCAGGAGCTTCCAGCACTGTCCTACCCTCCAACAAAGCCACCTGCCAAGTCTCCTCTTTGGGGACCCCAGGCCAGAAGTATTTCTTGCCGCAGGTTCCGTTCTGCCATATTCCAACAGGCACCATCACCGAGGGCTTCTGCCGTCCAAGAGCTTAGATAAGGATAACAGCATCCGAAGGAGAGCTAACATTCAGCATGGCTGTGTCTACTGTCACCTGCCCCCCCCCACCCCGCCCATTCTAGAAGAGAAACCTAGGACTGAGGAGTTCGGGGACTGCCCCAAGGTCAGCTGCGGTCTCACAGTCCAGGCCTGAGTCCTGGCCCTCCTGTGTAAGTCCCTTGCCCGCACTCTTCAGGATCCCGTTTGGCCATACAACTTTGGGAGAGATATAACAGCAGATCCTGAAAAAGTTCCTTGGTGTCGAACTCTTGAGCTCAACATCTCAGTAGATCTCCCCAAAATTTCTGCCTCAAAACAATCCTGGAGTCGAGGTATTACTCTTCCCACCTGACAAATAAATACAGCTTAGAGAAGTTAAGTCAGCAGCCCAAGGTCACACATCTTAAAAGTGGATCTGCGGTTATTCAATCCTGGCAGTCTGGATCCTAAATTAACGATTTCAAACATGATTCTAAAACGTCATCTACCTGACCTGTCTCTCTTCTGGAGGCTGAGGGCACTGAATCGGTGTCTGACCCCTTCCTAGGAGCTAGTCTAGGTGACCTGGGCCGAGGACTAGACACTGATGGCAAGCACCCCAGCAGCTCCCGCGTGCAAAGCGCGGGCGGCGTGCAGGCGCTGTGCCAGGCGACGCCGAGTCTCCCCCACTCTACAGAAGGAGCAAAGCGAAGCGTGAGGGAAGCAGGGGCCCGTTCAGGGGGCGACAGCTGCGAAAGAAACGACAGCTGAAGAGAAAAATCAAGTCCTCCTGACCCGGATTTTCTTTTTGCGGGGAGGGGGAGGAAGGACCAGGACGGACCAGCCCACACCGCGCAGTCACTGCCAGCCGGATCGGGAACAAACGCTGCGGCTCGGCCTCAGTTTCCCCACTGATGAAACGGACGCCAGATGTTCCTTGGGCTCCCATCCCCCTTGATCCCATCTTGACCACGCTGGGACGCTGCCAGGACTCCTGTCGGTGCTAAGAGTGAGTGTTGGGGCAGCCCGGAGGATCCGTGCAGGGCGCAGAACCGCCGGTCGCCGAGAGGGACAGACGCCCCGCCGAGCAGCCTCCGCCCCCCACCGCCTCCTTTGTCCCGTTCGCACCGCCGAGGACAAAGAGCCCCCGCCCGCGCACGGCGTCCGCGGCGCCGACCCGCCAGCGCCGCACCCCGGCTCATCCCTTCCCCCTTATCCGGCCGCCCTGCCCGGTCCTGCTCACCATCTCGCGGCCCGCAGTCCGGCACGTTCCGCCAACAGCAGCCTCGCCGCCCGGCTCCGCCCGCACACTAGCCGGGTCGGGCGGCCGCGCACTAGCCAGACGCCAGAGCCAGATCTGCGGCGGGCGGGGTGCTTCGGCTCCGCCCAGGCCGGGGGCGGGATGCTCCGATACGGCCAACGGGAGATTGCGCTGGGACGACGGGGCGGGGCGAGACGGGGGAGGTGGAATCACACGCGTTGGGGGTGGGGCGCGGTGCGTGGGTTTGGGGTAAGCGGGGCGGGAGCGTTAGCCGGGAAGGGGATGAGGGAGGATGCTGGGCCGCTAGCGGGTCCCGGAGCTAGGGCGGGCGGTGGGCGGCTGGGCTTCCGTGTGCGCCTTTTGGGTGCCGGCGCTACTGGGCTTGCTCCTGGCGTCCTCTTTCTGTGAGCGTAGTCTCAGCACAATGACAGAAGGGAAACTGAGGCACGCAACAGGTGTGAGTGGCACACAACCCCAAAGTTGCAGGCACGGACAGAGTTGAATGACTGTGCTTTGGAAAGAAGCTGGCCGTTCTTTTTTTTTTTTGGGGGGGGGAGGTTAATTTCATCATCATCCACCCACCTATCTGCACCGAACACGTATCTTGCTGAGCCACAAGTCAGCCATAAGCCAGACAAACAAGGTCCCTGCCCTCAGAGCTGCGGACTGGGGTGCGTTATTTTAACATAATCTCTTAGTTAAGACTTTACCAAGTACCATTCTCTGTTCAGACTGCTCAACAAATCAAAATAACCCCAAATAAAAATGTATCATCTCATTTGACATTAGGAACCGAAGGCTCGTTGCAAAAGTCTTAAATGCTACCCAGGTGCTCTCGCAGAGGTAGGATGTCAGGCTAGACATAATTGGCTAGGAACACAGAGGTAGTAGCTGGTGTGGTGAATGCCCCCAAGAAGAGAGTCCGGGAAGAGACAGGACACTCCATGGTGGCCACCTGGAACTCCCAAGAGGCTCAAGACCTTTGAGGTCCAAGGTACTCCCGAAGATAGGAAGGGACAACGTGGTTGAGAGCTGGGAGGCCAGGGGCTGCTAACTTTCTTTCTCAGACTCACACAGAATGTCCTAGATACAAGCTGAGGTCACCAAACTGTTTCTTACCTCCCATCGTTGGCCCATGCCATTCCTTCATCTTGAACATTCTTCCATATCATCTTCCAGATCTCAGCTTCCATGCCCTTGCTCTGGAGGCTTTTGTTTTGCCACTCTCCCGTCCATTGTGAAATTGTGTTTTTCAAGGGTCTCACTAACTTTTGGTTTCTATTTCAGCACTAAGACTGGACCATCCACTGATGGGTCTACAGTTGGTGTATAGTAGGTTCTGTCATTTTGTTTTTCTGAGACAGGGTCTCACTGTGTAGCTCTGGCCATTCTGGGACTTGCTTTGTAGACCAAGCTGGCCCTGAACTCAGAAACCTGACTTCCTCTGTCTCCTGAGTGCTGGGATTAAAGGCATGCACCACCACCACCTGGCTACAGTAGGCTCTTGATAAAATACATTGACTGAGCCAGGTGGTGGTAGCGCACACTTTTAATCCCAGCAGTTGGGAGGCAGAGGCAGGTGGATCTCTGTGAGTTATAGGCCAGCATGGTCTATAGAGCAAGTTCCAGGACAACCAAGGCTACACAGAGAAACCCTGTCTCCGGGGGTGGGGTGGGGGGAGGTCCTGAAGAAGACCAGGCTGAGGAGGTGTGCTGGGTTCAGAGGCAGAAGGAAGCAGGGTTCTGGGCCAGCTGCCTCCAGACCAGAGCCAGGTGGTTCTGAGCAGCTCCTGCATATAGATCTTCCCATTGCTGTCCTCAGTGCTCCTGCTGGGAGTGCAGACTGGAAGGAAGGGTTCTTTCCCCAAGCCAGTCCAGTGCCTGCAGTTTGGGCCTCAGGTGGCCAAGAGCTCATTAGTGGTCTAGGCCTGGAAGATGTCGGCTCAGAACTCCAGAGCTGGGATTGGCAGGGAGATGAACAGGGAGGCAGAGACGTGACAGAGGACATGTTGAGCGGTGGGCAGTGTAACACAGAAATGATGTGGTCCTCCCTGCTTCAAACCTAGCCTTGCTTCCTGGAGGGCTTTGGAAAAGCAGCCCAAGCTCTGTGTGCCTCACTTTTCCTCATCTGAAAAATGGGGACACCAGCAAGGTAGACCTCTCAGAGTTGGGAACAGGGGGAGACCTCCTACCTGCTCCCTGGTCATCGTAGTAACAGTTTAGGCTTAGAGAAGACACAGACGTCCCCATTTGGATCTTGGGCCAGTGACTGCACCTCTCTGAGCCGTGGCTCCCTCATCTTCATGGTGGGTCTCATGCTTCCCAGTACTGGGGATGGCAAGAAAGGCAGTGGCTGGCGGGAGCCCAGAGCTGCTCTGAATGCTTCCCTGATGGGAACAGTGGTAGGTGGCAGGCTGGAGATGGGGCTCAGCTAGCAGAGTGCTTGCCTAGCATGCAGGAAGCCTGGGTTCTATCCCCAGCACTGCATAAAGAGAACACAGTGGCAAATCCCAGCATGTAGGAGTCATCCTCAGCTGCATATTAGTTTGAGGCCAGCCTGGGCTACATGAAACCCTGCTTCAAAAAAAAAAAAAAAGTGGTAAACTCTTAGGTAGGTAGCCCCATTGCAGAAATGAGGAAACGAAGGCTCTTACAAGTGCGTGCCTCTAAGTCACCCAGTAGAGAGTGTCCCAGTACAGGTTCTTCAGTAGCTGGTTTGAACCCGAGACTCTGCTTTATTTGTTTGTCTTTGTTCCCAAGACAGGGTCTCACTATGTAGCTCTGGCTGTCCTGTAACAACTCACTACGTAGATCAGGCTGTCCTTGAATTTACAGAGATCTACCTCCCAAATGCTGGGATTATAAGTGTGGGCCCGTCCGATATTCTGATTTTCCTTTGAGCTCCTAGGAGGTGTTGATCATGTGGGAACCACGCTTTGAGCAGTCAGGGGCTGTGAGCTACTGAAGGTGACAGGCAGCAGGCATCTGGCCTGTGGTTGAGCCCACATGGCCCGTTGGGAGCCCTGCACTTGTAACTGTGAACCTAACTGCTTATCTCGTGCCCTGGCTTTCTCTCCCTACAAACAGGCAGGAAGTCTTGCTCTGCCCCCGCACCCTTTTCCTCTGTTCCTTCCTCCTTCACGGTAACATCCGACCCAGGGTCTTCCCAGTGCAGCTGGCTGGAGGTTCTCAGATTTTCATTAACAAGAAAGATAATTAAGGGCTTGCTAGGGCCCAGCTGGGCCTGCTGTGGGCCAGTCTGGCCCTCTGCCCACTTCTCCAGTGTGCCAGAGGCATTGGGACAAGAAGGGGCTTGCTGGGCCTGGGAGTAGGGAGTCCTCAACTAGCCTCAGAGGAGACACCCTGCAACTGGGCCTCTCTGTAGAGCCAGCGGTTACCAGTCTGAGCCGGGCAGCTGTTTCCCAGGCATTCCCAGGAGCGGTTCAGGCTTAAAAACAAAGTGAATATTACTTGGCCACAGGGGAGTTTCCTGATGGGTGACTGGGAACCACTGGTGAATTCTCCAGAATGAGTCTCTGTGGAACACAGAGAGCTTCCCCTTGCTCCGAGGAACACAGTTTCTCTCTCAGGGAGAGGTACCTCACTGGCTGATGGCTTTGTTGCTTTATCTAGGTCTGGTTCAACCCCTTAGAGCCAGAGAGAAGGCTTGCCAGCCTATTTCAGGTGGCTGACACTCCCAAGCTAATGTGTTATTTTCTATGCATTTATGTCTCAGTTCCCTTTGATTTATGAGCCTGATGTTGCTTTTTGTTTTTAATAGTAACACACCCTTTCCTTTTCTTTTTCTTTCTTTGTTTTCAAGACAGGGTTTCTCTGTGTAGCCCTGGATGTCCTGGAACTCATTCTGCAGACCAAGCTGGCCTCGAAACCACAGAGATCAGCTTGCCTTCTGCCTCCCAAGTGCTGGGATTAAAGACGTGTGCCATTGTGCCTGACTCTTCCTTTGTCAATAGGACTATTTAGGGCTAACAGTGAATGTTCAAACATGTATGAGCTACTTTCCCCCTCCTTGCTCAAGTGCTGGGATGACAGGCATGCACCACAGGGCCTCGTTTCTGTGATGTCCAACATAGATGGAACCCAGGGGTTTGCGCATGCTAAGTGGGCCTCTGCTGACTGCCCTGCAGCCCCAGGCTATATTCTTTCATATTTCTCACTAAATATGCTAAGCCCTAAGGATGCTAAGCCCTGTGTTTGTCCTCCAGAGGCCAAAACGCTAGCTAATGGGAGCAGGAGGGCATCCTAGCCCACACCTGTCGTCTTTGTATTTAGGAGACAGAGACCAGGAGAGTTGAGTGTTCTGGACCATTCTAGACTCTGCCTAAAGGGAAAAAGGAGGAAAGAAAGGAAGGAGGGAGGGAAGGGAAGAACAGAAAAGAAAAGAAGACCTCCTCATCCTCAGACAGCTGTCCAATCACAGAGGCGATGACTCCCCAGGGCCCTGGGCGTGGTGGGCTGCCGTCCCCATCTTTATCAGAGCAGCTTGTTACTATCCACAAGGTACCTTCAAGAAGGGGCCTGTGACCTTTTATAGCTGGAAGGATCATTAGACTCTCACCTGAGGCCCCAGCCACTCTGTCCTGCTCCTCCCTTCCCGGCGTGTGTTATTCTGCCCGACTGTTCCTGATCCTCCGGAGGCACTAGAGTGTAGAGAAGATGGGAGGTTGCCTGAGGGGGATCCCAGCTGAGCAGCTACAGGAAAGCACATTCAGGCTGCCTGAGACTTTTTTGTGATAAGTGTTTGGGGATCGTGATCACCTGCGCTCCTATAAGCATTTCCACCATGCTTCTGTCAGGAAGCTAAATAAACTCCTTAGTTCACAAGCTGGACCTGCAGGGAACCAGTCTATCCCATGCCAGAGGCAAGTAGGCCTTGCTTACCGCTCCCCAGGAAAGGCTAATGCGAGGACTTCCGGCATGCGCTCAGTCGTGCCCTGTTTACACCACCATCGTATTGGGCTGTCAGGAGCCGTTCCCCAGGCCCACCTCAGGGCTTTTATCTATGGCTGAGCCCAGCACAGCATGTCCTCTTCTCTGGATTGAAGCCTCCAGCAGAGAGGGGATGGAGAAGCCAGAGGTAGCCAGAGCTGGTGGACCACTGAGGACACACCCACACAAGACTGGGAGCTACAGAAGAGCCCAGCACTGCCATTTCACTAACCTTCTCTGAGCTGGAACCCCCTTATCTATGAAATGTAGATACCTGCCTCGGCCAAGACCTTTCCACAGACTCCACACACAAGCCTGGAGCAGCTTGGCCACAGGACTTTTACACTAATGTGCTTTTTAAAAGTTTTGAATTTTTATTTTTTTTTTGAGCCATGATCTCATGTAGCCAAAACTTGCCTTGAACTTCTAATCTTCCCACCTCTATGTCCAGAGTGTTTTGATTATCGACACGTGCCAACATTTCTGGTGACATATGCACTTACATCTTCCAAAATGGCTCATTCATTGGACTATGCGTGGGCCTCAGATCTTTGCTGTGAACACCCACCTTAGGGCTGCTTCAGTGTCTTGACTACGTAGTGACTGACTTCCCTAGGGTAATTCCCAACAGAACACAAGGATGCCTTGTGACCTAGTCCATCATCTCCACCTCATTCTGTTCCTTAAAAGTGAGGAACCAAACCACACAGGCAAAGGAAGGGTCTATTTTTTGTTTCTGGTGTGTGTCTCTGTGTGTATGTGGTGTGCATGCATGTTCTCGTGTGTTGCCAACAGTGTGTGTATGTACACATAGCTGTGTGTGTGCATGCAAGCGGAGGCCCAAGGTTGCTGTCAAGTGTCTTCCTGCATTGTGCTCCCCTTTATGAGTGCAGCAGGGTCTCTCACAGTCTCCGCCCCCTGTTCATCTGGAAATACAAACTCCTGTGCCCACACTTGCTCAGCAAGTGCTTTACCCACAGAGCATCCCCCAGACCCTGAGAAGTTCTACTTATGTTTTTGAGGCAAGGTCTCTCTTTGTAACCCTGGCTGGTCTTTAATTCCAGATGTAGATTAAATTGGACTTGAACTCACAGAGATTCTCTTGCCTCTTCCTCCTGAGTGTTGTGATTAAATATAGATATATATAGATAAATATATATATAGATAAATATAGATAAGTAATATGGTGGGTATTAGTGGGACAAGGGAAGCTTCTGAAATATTCTAAAATTTATGCTAAAGAGATTTGAGGAACAAGCCAATCTTAAGACAGGGTTTCTCTGTGGCTTTGGAGCCTGTCCTGGAACTAGCTCTGTAGACCAGGCTGGTCTCGAACTCACAGAGATCTGCCTGCCTCTGCCTCCTGAGTGCTGGGATTAAAGGCGTGCGCCACCATCGCCCGGCTGGAAGCATTTCCTTAATTGAAGTTCCCGTCTCTCACATGACTGTAGTTTGTCATTGACACAAAACTAGCCAGCACAACACACACACACACACACACACACACACACTTTAGTTAATCAAGTCAAAGACTTTTGTTATCAGCAATGCACTGAAGAAGAGTCAGGGTCATAAAAATAAAAATCCATGTTTTCACACATCGCTGCTCAGATGTGCACCCAGGAAAGCCCCACACCAGTGCAGCTGCTGCTTTTGTCAGATGTGCAGCCCCAGGCGCATTCACACAGTCCCTGTGGCCAACAGCAGGAGCAAATGCATCAATGGCGCAGATGCAGTTGGTGTCCACAGAGAGTGGAAGCATCAGTTGGAGTCCCCCTTTGGGGCTGGGGAGATGGCGCAGCAGTTAAGAAGACCACTACTCTTGAGGTGCACCTTGTCCTCCGCACACATGGTAGCTCCAGTTCCAGGGAACCTAGTGCCCGCTTCTGACTTGTGAGGGTAATAGGCATGCATGGGGGGGGGAGCACACATACGCAGGCAAACACTCATACACATACAATTAAAAAATCTTAAAGACAGGCATTTTTACAGATAATCTGTTCAAACACTTACATTTGAAGTGAAATGCTTTTAGAGATTTGCTTCAAAATAATCTGCATAGAATGTGTAAAACGAAATGACTAAGACTAACGGTTGCTAGGAGTTTTGGGGGGACAGTGTGTATGGAGGCTTCTATTCACTGTGTTTTAGTGTAATTTGAAACACGGGCAAGGCAACTCCATGAAGTGAATAGGAGGGTCAGAAGGATGGGGATACAAAGCTGTAGACACTGAGGTGCTCCCTGGATCACTTTGTAGTTTGTTCATCTTGCATGGGGTAAGAAACCAGACCTGTTTTCCCAGCAATGCCTGGGGCATGGAGGAGGATCACCGCTGGTGTTGGCAGAGTCAGTGCTCAGGCTCGTACACATACATCTGAGGTGACCTGGTGGCTATTATGCTCTGACTTATGACACGTGACTTTTAAGTCTATGAGTGGGGCTGTCATTTTATCTTAATATAGAAGTCATTACAGTGGGTGTTTTATTGTATTTTATTTTAGATCTTTCTGTTTCAAAGAAGATACTTACAATGAATATGATCCAATTCATTTTGAAATCAAAGTCTATAGCATTCCTGTCCTGCTGTCATTTCCCAAAGACAGTCACTTCATCTTTAAGTGGCAGAGATTAGGAAAATATTTTATTAGCTAAAGAACTGATTTATTTTGGAGACAGGAGCCCCAGATGGCCTCAAGCTTTCGATCTTCCTGTCTCAGCCTCTTAAGTGCTGAGGCTGCAGGCATCCTCCACCAGGTTCAGCTCACTGGCTCCTTCATTCCCTCCTTTTCTCTTTATTTATTTCTGTGCTAGAGCTGCAGCCAGTGTCTGGAAAGACTGAGGCAAGTGCTCTAGCCCTAAGCTCTATCCTCACATCTGTTCAACACACACACACACACACACACACACACACACACACACACACACACACACACACTGTTTTTTAAGACAGGTTTCCCTGTGTAGTTGTGGCCAGATCAACTGAGGTACATGGATGGCTTTGTGAGCAAGTAGATGTCTTAGGGTTTCTATTGCTATGAAGAGACACCATGACCACAGCAACTCTAATAAAGGAAACAATTGTGGGTGGCTTACAGTTTCAGAGGTTTAGTCCCTTGTCACCATGGCAGGGCATGGCAGCATGCAGTCAGACATGGTGCTGGAGAAGGAGCTGAGAGTCCTATGTCTTGACTCACAGGCAGCAGGAAGTGAACTGTGTGTCGTACTGAGAGTAGCTTGAGCAAAGGAGGCCTCAAAGCCCACCCCCACAGTGACACACTTCTTCTGAAAAGGCCACACCCACTTCAACAAAGCCACTCCTTCTAATAGTGCTACTCCCTATGGGGACCATTTTCTTTCAAACCACCACAATTACTCACTCCAGAGAACTGTCAAGCTCAGGATTTCAGTACTAGCAAATGGTTGTGTTTGAGAGATCTTGTCATAAGAAAGACTAATATAGAATTATAACATATAGTATTAATATGTAGTAGAATATATTAGCATAATGTGTTTAATATATAATAAATATATAAGCAAGAACTAATGATATGTTATACGTTTTATGTGACATATATAAGAAAATATGTGAGATCATAAAATAACAGGAAATTAAATAATTAAGGAAAATTACTGGGAAAAGAGCCAAACTAGGTAGAACTAATAGCTCCCTCAATCAGACACTGAAGGGTGGCACAACAGGTCCCAGTGGTAGCTCTAGGCTGTTTGGGGGGACAAGGGGGGAGGCCAGCTCTGTTTTCTGGCAGAAGGAAGCTTCCAGAAGTGAAGTGGTATCTGGAATGAGGGTAGCCCTCCTACTGGCCTAGGTGCCTAGAGATGAGAGGCAGCACCTTCCTGTGATGGTGTACCCCAGCCCAGAGCCCTAGAACCCTCCGCCCTCCAGGCAGACGCTTCCTCCTGTATGCGGTGTCCTGCCCGGTGCTCTGCTGGCTAGGCTCCTGGCAGCCAGGATGGTGGATAGTCAGGTAACCATGCAGTAGCCCGATGGGGTCCCAGAACTGCCGGCCTCATCTGGTCAGGTGAGATTACCAGACCACATGTGTGAAGTGTCACCGCAGGTCCCACTGCTGCTGCTGCTGCTGCTGCCCTCTGTGTCCTCAGAGGCCCCGAGAATCCTAAGGAGCACCCTGCGCCTCAGGCCAGACTGCTCAGAATCCTAAGGAGCACCCTGCGCCTCAGGCCAGACTGCTCAGCTGGGGTGGGCCCTGCAAGACACTGACTCAGCACGGTTTTTCCGAGCCCTAGTTTCTCCGTGTACAGCATGGGTTTGGGACACTGGCCACTGAGTAATTGCTTAGAGTCCTGCCTGGGTGGTGCCCAGACTGGCAGGATGCAGAGGGTAAGGGTGCAGTCCGTATTTGTCACCCATGTAAAAACCCAGATGTGGCGGCAGAGACGGGATTCTCTGGGCTCACTGGCCGGCTAGTCTTACTGAACTAGTGAGGTTCAGCTCCAGGGAGAAACCCTATCTCAACAACTAGGTGGAATGGGATTGTGGAAGACATCCCATGTTGACCTTTGGCCTTCACATACATGTGCACACATGACCGTTAGTATACCACACACAAAAATAAAGAAAACGGGGATGACTCTTGTGTGATTGAAGCTCCCGGGGCTCATCTCAGAGCTGCCTGTGCCGCCCTGGGCTTCCGCCAAGCCTGTCTACTGCTGCTCTGCTTCTCGGGGAGAGGGGGCGAGAGCAGGTTTCAGCCCCAGGTCTCCAGTTTCTCCTCAAACTACTGAAGCTGCAGAGCTCATCCTCAATACCACCATCCATCCTGATGTCCCCTCTCGCCTGCCCCTCCCCTGCAGCCATGCCTCGTCTAACTTCTGTCTTCTCCCCACCCTTCCACAAGCTGCTTCTGAGCCTGGGATGCTATGCTTCTCTCTGCTAGCTCCTCCCTTCCACTCAAGGCTCCGCTCCAGGAAGCATGCCCACACCCTACCCTTTCTCCACACTTTTATGTGCCTTATCCGATGGTCCCCACCAGACCCTGAAACCTCTCAAGAACAAAAGCCCATGAGTTCCATCTGGGTAACCAGGGACAGTAGATTCTCTGTTTATCCTAGCAAATGAATGGATACAGGTCAGCAGACAAACAGGACCAGGGAAATGAAAGAGCAAGCGTGGCCCCACCAAGCCTCAGTCTCAAGGCTGAGAGGCTATTTACCTGCCTCCAAGATGTCCAGATTGGGTGCTTAGTAATTGTAGATCGGTATTTAGCAATCTGGCCTGACCACACTCAAGAAGGCATAGCCCCTCCCCGTGATGTGACTGGACTATTAGACCTTTGGGAAGTTCTTTCAAAAGGCAGTGGGACAGGCAGGGTCCCGAGCGGTGGATAAGTGAATAAGCCCAGCCAGGGTGTTAATGGGCAGGACAGGGCAGGCCTTGGCTCTCTGGCTCAGTCATTTCTGCTGTGCCCTTTCACCTCTAGCTTCTGCCATCAGGAAACTTCACCCATCCTGTCTCCTGCCTTGGGAGTTGCCAAGCAGGAACCAGGTTACATGGAAGCAGCTGAACCCAGGAGCTGCAGACAACAGAGTGTGTACACAGGAATACATTACAGTAAGTTTCAAACTCCCTCCTGGACAGTGACCTTCCCTGTTTGCAGTGCCCGAGGGACCATCTGTCAAGACCCCCAGGGCCCTCAGGAGATCTCCTCCCAAGAAACCTAACCCAGACACAGTCTTGTTCCACTGAATCTCCACCTAGCCATTTAGGAGGCATATGCCAAGTTGTGCAGACAGATTCAAGTCACCATGGCTGCCCTTCCAAAGGGGAAGGACATGAGTAAATGAGCCATATAGTGTCATTGTAGGAAGGGACAGAGACATTCTGAAGTGGCAGGGGCTGGAGATGGAACTAGACCAGGGAGGTGCCCTCTAGACACCTGTAGTTTGGATCTAATAAATGCCAAGAAGGCGTCCTCAAACACCCGTGAGCGATGGAACCACCAGTGTACGCGAGGAATTGCACTCATCCCTCCAGAGGTGAGAGAAGGGGCTGGAGGAGGGGAGTCAGCAGGCCAGGCTCATAGGTGAGAAGAGCCCTGGAGAGTATGGCCTGAGAGGGAACTGTGTTCTTTCCCCACCACTGCCAGGGTCTTTCTTCTCCACAGAGCTAGGAAGCCCCTCACCCTGCTGCCCTGCTTCACCCTTGCACTTCTCCATTTGAGGTCTGGTGCTCTCTGAGCTGGACTTTCCCTATGGGTGACAGCCCAGGGGACTTGCATTCCGAAAGGTCCATGAGTGAGATCCCTACCTCCTGTGTGCCTCTGAGTGGTGGGGATGACGTGGGACCTTCACAGTCCCCCTGTTACAGCCTCTTCTACAGAGCAGGGCCTCAGGCTCAGGGCGAGTCTGCTGAAACCACGGGGCTTGGGAGGCAGAGTGTTCCCAGCACAGTTACTCCAGGCCTCGCTAAGCCTTCCAGGGATTGGAGGAGCACTGGGGACTCTCAGCTCCTTTTCTACCTGCCCCAGTTCAGCTCTCTGGGCTGGGCCTGACACCCTAGAACTATTCCCGTGTCCTTTCCTCCGCAGACCTGCTAGCAGCCTTCACTCCGGCTATAAATACACACGCAGTCCCCTCCCTCTGGAGGAGGAAGGAGGACATAAACTGACAGGTTGATCTGAGAGAGCCGCTGCGAAGCCTGTGGGCGCCACAGACTAAAGATACACGTCACGTGACCGCACTGAAGGCAGTGTCTAGAAGCTGGGCCAGCTGGTCCCTCCTGGTGCCAGTGACAGCTCAAGGCTGCCTGGCACCCCACCCTTGTGGAGCACCAGGAAGGTGGCAGCCCCCACTGGCAGACGTCTTAGGAAAGCCGTAAGCAGGTTCAGGGCCTCTCTAGCCGTGCCCTGAGTGTGGGTAATGGTCCAGACTTTGCTGTAGTCATGGCCACCCGCCGAATCCTATGGGATGTGAACCACACCTAAATGAGCCCATTAAACACTATGAGTGGAGTGGAGCGAGACGGCCATGATTCCAGCACTGGGGATGCTGACTCAGGGGGTTCTTAATTCCACGTGAGCCCGGATGCTGTTCTAATTTCCTTTCTGTTGCTGTATAAACGCTCTGACAAAAAGCATCTGAGGGGAGGAAAGGGTTTGTTTCAGCTTACACTGATGGTCACAGTCCATCACTGAGGAAGTCGGGGCAGGACCTTGAAGAAGACGCCACTGAGAAATGGTGCTCTTTGGTTCCCCGCTCAGCTTCTTTCCATAGGGCCGCCTGCCTAAGGGTGGGGTCACCCGCAGCGAGCAGGGCCCGCTTCCATCAATCAGCAGTCAACACAATCCCTGCTAGACGGACCTGCAGGCCCATCTGTTCTAGGCGGTTCTTCTGACTTTCCTCTTGGAGAGCTCTAGGCTATCTATCCCAGCTGCATAGTAAGACCTTCCTCACAAACAACAAAACGCAGGTGTGGTGGCACCAGAGGCTGAGGCAGGGGACTTATCCAGAGTTCAAGTCTGTCTCGGGTTACATAGTGAGGACCCGTGTCCCCTCCCCCCAAACTTGATTTGGGCTCCGCATAGTGGCACACACCTTTAATTCCAGTCCTTGGGAGGCAGAAATAGATGGATCTCTGTGAGTTTGAAGCCAACCTGGTCTACAAAGCAAGTTCTAGGACAGTTGGGGCTGTTATATAGAGAAACCCTGTCTTAAAAAAAAGTAATTTGCAGGACCTTGTAACAAAACAACCAAACAATATAGAAACCACCCCAGACACCCAAACCCTTCCCCCAAAACACAAGAGTCCAGATTTGCTCAGATAAACAGAAAGGTAAAATCTACCATAAAGCCTTTCTGCTTCAGAAATAATTACCTCAGTCACAGTAAGCGGAGCTATAGCTCCCTGAATGCCCGGGATATGCTGGACTTTGTTCTAAGTGTACAACATAGGGGTGCTTAACTTGGGGAGGGTGTACAAATGGGGGTGCTTCCTGGGGAGGGTGTACAAATGGGGGTGCTTACTGGGAAGGGTTATAACATGGGGTGCTTAACTTGGGGAGGGTGTACAAATGGGGGTGCTTACTGGGGAGGGTGTACAAATGGGGGTGCTTACTGGGGAGGGTGTACAAATGGGGGTGCTTACTGGGGAGGGTGTACAAATGGGGGTGCTTACTGGGGAGGGTGTACAAATGGGGGTGCTTACTGGGGAGGGTGTACAAATGGGAGTGCTTACTGGGGAGGGGGATATAACATGGGCTGTGTGGGAGTTTGAATGTAATTGGCCCCCATAAGCTCATAGGGAGTGGCACTATTAGGAAGTGTGGCTTTGTTGGAGTGTGTCACTGTAAGGGGGAAGGGAAGGTTTCCTATGCTCAGAAAAAGCATATGACACCCAGTGTCTCACTCGACTTTCTGTTGTCTGAAAGATGCAGGACTCTCAGCAACTCCTCCAGCACAACGGTGGTGAAACACTACCATGTTCCTCACCATGATGATAATGGACTGAAACTGTAAGCAAGACACCCAGATAAATGTTTTCCTTTATAAGAGTTGCCATGGTCTCGGTGTCTCTCCACAGCAACAGAAACCCTAAGTGAGGGCGTGTAACATGGGGAGGGCGTGTAACATGGGATGGGAGGAGTGCCTGAGGATAGTTTCCAGGAGTTCTTTCCTTCCACCATGTAGGTTTCAGGGATCAAATGGTGTGGCAGGCAGACTTGACGGTAGGCGTCTTCACCACTGAGTCCTCTCGCCAGCTCCCGTCATAGCCTTCACTGGCATCAGGAGCCACTACTGGCCAAGTCCTAGACATTGTCTATTCATTGTGATATTGTAAAGTGAATCTTTTGTTTTTAGCAAAGGTCTCACTATATAGGGCAGGGTGGCCTGAAATTAATTGATGTGGTCAGGACTCAATCTCCTGCCTCAGCCTCCTGAGCACTGCCATGAATGGCATGTACTAGGCATGGCTGTCTAAGTATGTTTTGTTGATTGACTGGTTCAAGCATAGAGACAAAAGCCGCTGTGTTTGGTTAGTCTGTTTCTCACACCCCTTTTAATCTAGGAGGGGTCCCACCCACCTCCAGTTTCCTACAGACCCTTTGTCCCTGCAGACCCTCTTTCAGTCGTGGATTCCCTGCCCCCAAATGGTCTCCAGCTGAAGTCAGCAAGGTTTCCCCAGCTTTGACCTCGAATGTGGGACAGGCATTGTATTGGTTATTTTAAAAGTCAGCAAGCAAGCTACACCCGGGCAGAAAAGGGACTTGCGTAACTTCTTGCCAGCTGCTAAATTAGTCATTGCTCCATTTTGTCAAAAGCCCTGTGTGCTTGAAGCATGTCTGGGCTCTGCGTGCACCTGTAGATCGTGGACTGAGGGAAACGAGGGAGGAAATAGGTGCCGGGCCTTCTGCTCACTCGTGGTGGCCTGCCCTGGAGGTAGACAAGGCTCTCTGGTGGGGCAAGGCCCAGGGCAGGACACAGCATGGTTCTCTTGGGGTCTGCGCCCTTCTCTTCTCACTTGTAGCTCATCCTTTGCTTCTCCCCAGCTGCAGCTACAGGGATGGCGCGCACAAAATGAGGGTGATCCACTCTTCCTTGCAGACCCCAGCACTCCTACCCTCCCTGTAAAGGCAAATTTTTCTGTCTTTTTCTTGTAAATGTATAGTGAAGAAACAATCTTTTAAGTCAATAACTATGAGATCATCCTTTAGGCACTATGGAAGGCAGAGGAATGCCAGACTTCAGAGAGCCCATTGGCTGAATCACCTTATTAACAGCTCTTAGGTCTTTACCATCTTCTATTTCCAGGTTCTTTTTTTAATAACAAATACAGGAGAATTCCAAGGGCTGGTTGATTCTTCAGTATGCTGAGCATCTAGTTGCTCTTGTACCAGCTGTTCTAAAACCTGCAGTTTCTCTATTGCTAAAGGCCATTGCTTAACCCATACAGGTTTGTGTGTCAACCATTTTAAGGGTAGGGCTGTAGGTTCCTTTGAAAGATCAGCAGCTGTACCCTGTTCTTGTGCAACCTGAATGGTCAGTGACTGTACTTTATAAAACCTTTTAAAATTTTTCCCAGAAATGTACGTTAACTTATGTTTCCCCCGCCTAAGATGGGGGCAATGTTAACCTGAGTGTCCATTGCTGTAACAAATCACCACCCCACAAATTCACTGCTGTGTTAGCCACATAGGGCTTTAATTTTCCTCTCTGTCCTTCTGGCCCTATGCATTCAATAGATCTTATGCTCTTCTTTATCTGAGATAAAGTTCTGATCCCTAAAACCTGAACATTTTCATCCTGAAGAGCCCAATTTTGATGCCAAGATTCTGATGAAATTATTGTTACATCTGTACCTGTGTCTACCTGACCTTCAATAGCAATGTCATTTATTCATATTTTTAAATTTTGGTCTTTGTTCATTTATAGAAGTTTGCCATAATACTCGCTTTATGGTTTCTCCTGAATCTTTTGTTCTCTCTTCTATAGCTGTTCTATTATCCAGGGCAGTATGGTTTCTTACAATAGGCATTAGGTTCCTTAATTGCTCTGGGAAGGAGTTTCCTCTATGATGACAGGAAATGAATGAACCAGATTTGGCGTAGGGAGTTTGAGGCCTATGCCTGGAGTTTCCTGACAGCACAGGATTACCTTGAATATTCCTCGATGACCTACGCTCATTAGTCAATGCCTGCCTTTGCCACACCTTCCTCATAGTCCAGAAGGGAGGGGTGTTCTGAATGGATTACTCTTAGAAAAAACATTGTTTCTGGGAATTCCCTATCTACAGTCTCTTTTAAGGTGACCTTGTTTTCCATAATTATAACATTTGACATTTCAATTTTCTCTCAAACCTTTGAAAATCACCTCTCCTATTGATGCATCATCATGGTCATGAGATTCAATATTAATTTGATCTCAAATTCATTCCTGCAAAGGTGCTGCTAACCTTGCCCTTAATGGCCTAATTAGGCAAACTGCTTTTTCACGAATTCATACCCCAAACGTCAGGAGCCAATGCAGCATGAATAATAAAAACACAGAGACAGATATTGTGGGTCAACCTGAGGGTCAGAAAAGCAAGCCAGCCAAGTCACTAGAGAGCGCCTGCCTTTATGAAATCTTCAGACTGAAAAAGAGTGAGTTTCAGTCTCATCCCGCCTTATATTCCTCTCTAGTGCTGGGATTAAAGGCGTGCACTGCCATTTCCGGGCCTCTACGGCTAACTAGTGTGATTAATGAGAATAAGGTGTGTGTCTCCACTGCCTGGCCTGCATGGCTGACTAGTGTGGCTGCTTTGCACTGACCTTCAGGCAAGCTTTATTTATTAAAACACAAATAATATCCCACTATTGATGGCTGTGAGTCTTTGGGACTTCCTGTATTTCCCATTGTTCTCTTGATCCTGAAGACCCTGCTTTATGGAAGACATATCTCAGAAGATTCCAGAGGCACACTTCCTGGGTTAGAATTCTGTCCCGAATTCTGAACTGGCCCCATACCAGCTGCAGGACTCTGGGCAATTTTCTTAGCTATCACCCAGTGACAAAGGCTTTTCATCCATCAACAGACATAGCCCTTTTCCCAGGCTTGTGGTGGAGGCTGTGGCCCTCTTCCTAGTCTGAGTTAACACCTTAAAGTGCTCAGGCCTGCCCAGCACCAGCAGTGTGCAGTTCTTTGCTCTGGGTCTCCTCTGCTAAGACACAACCTCATTGTCCATCAGTGTCTTTCTTCTCTGCATGATAACTCATGACAGATGTGTCTTACGCATTTTCCACAGAGAACTCATGACAGATGTGTCTTGCACATTTTCCACAGAGAACCACCCGTTTCTTCCAAGAAGCAGCACTCCTCTCAGTGACAAGAGGGAGCTGGGGACATGAGCACCACTGGTGCCACTGCGAGTGGACTTGAAAACAGAAAAACTTATTTTTTTGTTTGTTGTTTGTTCATTTGTAGATAATGTTTAATTAGGTTGATGATCTAACAATTCAGGAATTAAAGAGACAGTGTTTATTCCTTTTAGAAATAAAAAAAAAAATCACAAGGTGTTTTTTTTTTGTTTGTTTGTTTGTTTTTTTTTTAGTTTTGGAAACAGGGTTTTCCTGTGTAACAGTCCTAGCTGTCTCGGAACTAGCTCTTGTAGACCAGGCTGGCCTCGAATTCACAGAGATTCACCTGCCTCTGCCTCCTGAGTGCTGGGATTAAAGGTGTGCTCCACCACCCGGCTGAAAATTCACAATTGTTAACACTGTCAGTACTCTGTGGTTATGTGACATGTACTAAGACAACCCATTGAATCTTTGCCCCTGTGACATCTACAACTAATATAAGCATTATCTAATTAAAATACCAAGCTAGGAATGTTAAGAAACTTTGCATAGAAAACCTTAAAAGAGAAAACAGGCCCGTTGAGTTGGATGAATGATGGTCTTTCTTTACAAGTTATTGGCAGAAAGGGGCAGAATTTTGAACAGCTTTAACGCAGAGCACTGCAGCTGACCGCGTCAGTTTGGACAAGTCCATTCTCCGTGTGCATGTAGCAGTCCAGATGTGCAACCTGAATCTGCATGTGCAGTGTCCTTTACGGAGGACAGTGCTCACCTTTCAGGCGGGTTTAAAACATATAAAACAAATAAATAAAAGGAAAGCACTCATTAAAAACTGATTAAACAGAAAGTATTTTAAGTATGAATTTGTTCTTCCTGGAAATAATCAAGGCCCAGTGGAATCCAGAAGCTGGAGTAGCAGTTCCACGCCCCGTGGGAATGGAGAGATACAGCCATCGTCTTCTTATGGCCATTCAGTTTATCGACGACTCTGAACTTACTGTGAGACCTCGTCAAAGTCGGAAGAGAGACTGGGGACAGTATCCCTCCAGAACCGTCATGGGGAAGTAAACATCCTGTAGATTCTAGGTGACAGAACAAGTAATGTTGTCGATTGTCATCAACGGACAGTGTTGATCCTGGGGTTGTTTCCCCATCTTCTTGCCTCTTCTCCACTGTCTTCACCTCTCACCTCTCCCACCATCCCAGCCCCATCTCTTCTACATCTAACTGTGTCATTTACACTCACAGAACCGTCACCCTTGCCACCTGTCCCCTGAATGTAGCAGGCACCGTCTGCTTCCTCCTCCTCCTCACTGACCAGTTTGGGACCAAATTCAAACACCTCACAACCACTGGTCACTACCGCTTTCTCTGCCTTGATGTCAGCTTCCCGTCTCTCCATGTCTTGTTCCAGTGTATCAGCCTTTTCTTGTCTTTCCCATTTCTTCCACTTGAGAAAAGATTCTACAGTGATTTTGATAACATTTGGACATAAGGCAGACTGCTCTTACAATTAAATCTTCTAATGAAATTTCATCGTTCTCTTTTCTTTTTGTCTTTTTTTAGCACAAATCCCAAAGGAAGTGTTTGGTGAGGCTTGTGACTGTCCCCACCTCCAGGACACCCAAACCCGCCACACTTGCTATTTTCAATAATTTCAAGGAAATTTCTGCACACCATGTGAGATTTTGTTTTTTCTTTTCTGCCTCACCAAGCTTCTCGTTCACTACTTCCTCCAGCTTTTCCCATCCTGCCTATTGCCCATTACCCACAGTATATTTTTCAAGTTCTTCATCTCTTGCATCAGCGTAAACACTTGGTTTTTCACATCTTCTCTCTGAAATGAGGCCATGAGAACTCACATTTCTCTCCGTCAGTCCACTCTCCTTGTCTGAGGAATGCTTACACTACAGATTTGGGATCTGCCCCTTTACTTATTTTTTGTGTGTGCAGCAACTGCAAGTTTAAGAATTCATTTAGTTCTTGCAGTTCTTTCTTCTTGACAGTGTCTTTCCAGCTTCACTCTGTGTCTCTTCTATGTTGACCAAATCTCTTGCTTTATTCCTTTTTTATTCTTAGACGGAAAATTTTGTCCTCTGTGATCTTCTTCTGCTGCTCTGTCTTCTTGTTGCCCCAGCCTGAGTCTGGGAAAACTTATTCTTTAAGACATTTTTTTTGTTTGACTATTTTTGTTTGTTGAGTCATTTGTTTTGAGACAGGCTCTTGCTATGTAGCCCTGGCTGGCTTTAAACTCATGACCCTCTTGCCTCAGTGTCCTGAGTGTTGTGGTTATTGGTTCTCATTGTCTTTATCCTGTGTGAAAAAGCTGCTGTTGCAAACAGGACATCCCAGCATCATCTTCACCACCAAGAGATCTAAGTGATGTTTGGGATTTTGTTGTGGTTCTCTTTCCTGGATAGCTATGATCCATAGGGCTGAGCACACCAGGAATGTGTAGCAAAATTTTGTTTTAGGAGCTAGAGAGATTACTCAGCAATTAAGAACACTGACTGCTCTTCCAGAGGACCCAGGTTTGGTTCCTACCATCCATGTTTTAGTCACAACCATCTGTAACTCCAGTTTTAGGGGATCCAATGCCTTCTTCTTACCTCTGTGAGCACATGTTCTCATACACACATGGAGGCAAAAGACCCATACACATAAATAAGAATAAATTAATCTTGGGGTTTGAGAGTTGCCTTAGCAGTTAAGAGCACTTGTTTCTCTTCCAGAGGACCCTGGTTTGGCTCCCAGTGCCTACACGATGGCTCATAACCATCAGTAACTCCAGTTCCAGGGACTCTGACACCTTCCTCTGACCTCCGCAGGTACCATAGTATATACACATGCATGTAGAAATAACATATACACATATGATAAGTTCATTCCTATTAGTTATTTTTAAATTAATTGAAAGATTCATTAATCACTTAAAATATAAATTAATTTAATTAAATAATCTAAAAATACTGTTTTAAGCAAGGTGTGGTGACACATATCTCTAATCCCAGCACTTAGAAGACAGAGATAGAAGGATTTGGAGTTCAAGGGCAGCCTTGGTTACACAGTGAGTTCCAAGCCATTCTTAGGTGCATTAGTGAAACCATTTGGGGCTGGAGAGAGGCTCAGAGGTGAACAGCACTGGCTGATCTTCCAGAGGTCCTGAGTTCAATTCCCGGAAATCACAACCATCTGTAATGAGATCTGGTGCCCTCTTCTGGCCCACAGGCATACATGCAGACAGAATGCTGTATATATAATAAATAAATCTTAAAAAGAAACGTAATAAAAATACTTAAAAATAATAAAATCAAACAATTAAAAAACTCCCCCCCAAGCTCTCTTTTAAAGTCACCTTCAATATTCCCTCATGTTGTTATGGCAGAATAATTTAGAGTCAAGTTTACTGACTGAATTTTAACTTTAGACATTGCCATTTTAGAAATCTTTGGCTTTACTTTGTAAAACATTTACATTTCTAAAATAAAAATGAAACAAAATGTACTTAGAGGCCTGTGTCACCTCAGAACTATGGTCTATTAACTGGTTGCTGATATCTGGCCGCTGGTTACTATCTATTATCCATGGCTACTGGTCTATTAACTGGTTACTGTTATCTGGCCACATGGCTACTTAGAGATCCCCACATTGGTTTAAGCAAAGATAGCTGCTCTCACCTTGTTGAGTTTTGCTGCACTTTCTTTGGTGCTAGCATGGAATATGGGGCCCTAATCATGGCAGGAAGAGCTATTGCTGAGCCCCACCAGATCTGCTTTTCCTTTCTCTTTATGTTTAGTGTGTATGTGTGTGTGTGCGTGCCCACATGCCATGGCATGCATGTAGTCCTCAGGCGACCACTTCTAGGAGTCGAAGCAGAACCCAGATCATCAGCCTTGACATTTGGTGGCAAATGCTTCTACCTGCTGAGCCGTTCCACTGGCCTGATTTTTCTGTAGCACCCAGTCGTGTTAAACAAAGGTTCTGGTTTGGTTTGACAGTGTGCCCAGAGGGGCTCAGACTCTTTCTATATTACTGTTCCATCACTACAGTACTGCCTGCTCTTAGGGACCAAAGCTGATCATAAACATGTCCTGCACTCCAGCTGCCAAAGTCTGGGCAGAAAGGAGAGGAAAGCAAAGCAAGAGGACAACAGGGAAATTGTGAGCACTGTGCTCATCCGCCATTGGTCAGAGTTTAACCACCTGGTTCCCACATAGCTGCAAAGGAAGCTGGGATGTGTAGTATGCATTCTAGTTGGCATGCTCAGCTAGATGTCAGAAATTCTGCTGCATTGGAAGAAGGCAAAAGTAGATACTGAAGCCACCGTGAGCATTTTGAAGAGGTGGGGCAAGAAATGAGAGTTCTAACATTCCTTTTATGATCCTAGTTGGCACATACTGGGTGAAAGGGCTGCTGTCTGAGGCAGGAACACAGGCTGCCTATTTCTAACCTGCACTAGCTACTGATCTGGCCTCTACATGTGGTGAAGAGAGTAGAGATCCATCCCTGAGGCCAAGATATAATGCAGCTATAGCTCATCAGGAAGACATGGTGGCCCCCAAACTGACTTTGGAGAAGTGAGCAGGAGTGGGCCTGGTACTGTGCCCTCTGTAACAGCTTTGGCTTCATCTCTAGAAAGGAAGCAAAAAGCCATTGTCATCTTTAGTTGAGCCTCAACTGGGATGAGAATGTCTAGAAAGGCAGCCCGAGTCTGGCTGGGACCTGAGAGATACTGGGTTGGGTCTAATGTCCAACTGTCCCGTATGAATCTGGACAAGCTGCTTAATGTCCCTTAGCCTCAGCTTCCTATGTGACCTGCCTTTATGGTGAGGATGTGCTGCAGGAGCCTGGCCATGGGTCTCCCATCCAGTAGGTACACAGGAAGAAGTTGGCTTCCTATAGAGCAATGGTTTTCAACCTGTGGGCTGTGACCCCTCTGGACGTTGGATGACCCTTTCACAGGGGCTGCCCAAGACCACAGGAAAACAGATATTTACATTAAAATTCATAACAGTAGCATATGAAGTAACAATGAAAATAATTTTATGGCTGGGGATCACCACAACATGAAGAACTGTATTAAAAGTCGCATTAGGAAGGTTAAGACTGCAGTTAAAGACATCTTCCCTGCTGCCCCACGACAGCATGAGGGCTCTGAGCCGGACAGTCAGGCCAGCCATTCCCAGTGTAGGGTTGTTTGAAGGCAAGGCTGGCTGGAGAAGAGTCGGTCATACCATGTTATGCCCAAAGTCCAGATCCCCAAAACATCACCACGACACCATATCTGAATCAAAGCAAAGAGCCTTTATTGCGAGTTAACTCAGGTCCCTCTGTCCATCTGAAGTGGCAGCGGCTGCAATGACAGCAACAGCAGCAACAGCAGCAACAGGAACAGGGCAGGAGAGGCCCTGAGAAATGAAAAGAGGAGGTTTATATAGGGAATCCCAAACCTCTGGGCTTGTGATTGGCTGCCCCATAGTGGGATGAGGTGAATTCCAAACTTCCAGCGTTGGGATTGGCTGCCCCCTATGCAGGCCTGAGGGAAATGGCCAACTGCCAGTCACTGCCTAAGGGGAATTCCAAGTCTCTAGGGGCTCAGTGATCCATTTTCCCTGCCCAGGGATTGGTTGGTTTTGTGTCAGGGGCAGAGATGGCTCTGATTCTGGGGTCAAACTGTGTTTCTTTCTTGGGTTCTTTTTTACCTTTTTGATTCTAATTTTGGAACCAGGACGAATATCTTTGCTACGCTCTGAATCTAGGGGCTGAGTGCTATCCCTGCTGCAACACACACTTTCCCACCCTCCTCTGCCCAACAACATCCTGCTCTCCTCCAAGCCCCTCTCTGAGCTGGGGTCCTTTTGTCTAGAAGACTTACTTTGGCCTCCTGAGTGTTGGCTAGGAAGTGGATGGGCTCTCTTGGGCTAATCTGGTTTGAGTTCCACCCTGTACTTTGGAGACTTGAGCCTCAGTCTTCCTGTAAAATGACAGCCAACCTCACAGAATGTTATCTCAATTAGGCTCTTAAGATTAACTTGCCAGATGGTGGTGACACAGACCTTTAAACCAAGCAGAGGCAGGTGGATCTCTGTGAGTTCAAGGCCAGACTGGTCTACAAAGCTAGTTCCAGAACAGCCAGGGCTGTTACACAGAGAAACCCTATTTTGAAAAACCAAAACCAAACAAAAACAAAAAAACAAAACCCCAAACCAAAACCAAATAAAAGATTAAGTTATTAGAGTATCAGAGATTGGGGAAGGAAGTCAGGGACTGGGGATGTGGCTCAGTCTGTAGAGTGCTTGCCTAACAAAGCCCTGGGTTCAGTCCCTAGCACCTCATAAACTCGGTGTGATCATCTACTGTAATCTCACAATCAGGAGATAGAGGCAGGAGGATCATAAACTCAAGGTCATCCTCAGTTTGAGTTTAATGACAACCTGGAATACCTGAAGCCCTGCCTCAAAAGAAAACACAAAGAGGTCAGCTTTTTCTGGCTTTAACCTATGTCTCATGGGATTCTGGACCTCACGGCTGGGCTACCATCTGCATGTCCCCAGGCTGTGGTGATGGATTGGGCTCAGCTGCCAGAAGGAGGATGCTTGGGAGGCAGCTGGCCATGGATGGTGCGGGCTGCCTATGCGTGGAGGACAGAAGGTTAGGGACTGGAAGAATAGCTTTGCCAGACAATGGATGTTCACCAAAACCTCACAGCCAGATAACCTTGGGCACAGCATGTCCTAAACCCCCCTTCCTTGTATCCTATCACACGGACAGTCCTTCAACATCCCATGAACATGGATGTAGAACCTGGGGAGCAAGCTGTGTGGCCATGGTCAAGTTACTTTGCCTCTGTGGGCCTCTGATTTCTTCAGATGTAAAACAAGTCTTCCACATGGCTCAGCCTCCTAGGATATGTGCTGGTTAATTTGAGTGTCTGCCCAACTGGGCTAGTCATGCCCTGGTAGCTGGTAGAAGTGGTTTCTGTTGCATGTGTGAGGGTTTTTGAAAGGGAGATTAAGACTTGAGCTAGTGCTCTGAGTACAGAGTACCTTCGTCATTGGCCAGAGCAGCTCTTCCCAGAGTGGGGTGGTAAGAATGCCACCAAGTCTGACAACCTGAGTTTGATCTCTGGTTTGATCACAGTGGAAGGAAAGAATTGACTCCAGTGTGTAAGCTGTCCTCTGACCTCCACGTGCACCATCACACACACACACACACACACACACACACACACACACACACACGTAATAATAACCTGGGCATGGTGGCACACGCCTTTAACCCCAGCACTCAGGAGGCAGAGGTGAGTGAATCTCTGCGTTTGAAGCCAGCCCGGTCTACATAGGGAGTTCCAGGACAGCCAGGGCTGTTACACAGAGAAACCCTGTCTTGAAAAGCAAAACAAACAAAAAGAGATCTTGTCTCAAATAGCAAAGGAGTAGTGAAATTGTAATAAAAAAGATGATGATAAACCCCCAGCAGCTGCAGCACACATCTGCTTCTTGGGCCTTCGAGTCCGACTGAGCCCCTTGTCCAGACTCTCTGTGGCTGGAAGATTGTGGACTTCACAGCCTCTGTGGTTGTGTGTCCATAACAGACCCGATTGCTTCTACTATTTGGGAGAATGCTTGGCAACAACAGACTGGTGTGTGCCACAAACCACAGGTGTCTAAGGACCTGATACACAATGAACTCTCAACTTAGTTCCTGTCAAGAAGGCAACAACTTGGTAGGGCCATGTGATGCTCTGGGGAGGGCACACTCTCCTGAATGTGGGCTCTGGCTTGATTCCCTTCCTGTTGTTGGGTGGCTGTGCCCACGTCACTTCTCTCGCAGCTTCCGTGTTGTTTGCTGTGAGCAGCAGTGGCCGTCAAGGACCTAGCGCACAGGTGTGCGCAGGAGTTACTGGGGGAGCAGTGGGAGAGGTGCGTGATGGATGTGAGGGAGGCTAACTGGTGCCCTCTGAGGGCCAGGGACAGCTCCACGATAGAGCACTTGCCTAGAGTGCATCCTCGGTGCTGTAAAACATGAATAGGGGGCTGGAGAGGTGGCTCAGTGGCTATGACCTGCAGAGGATCTGGGTTCATGGGTTCAGGTCCTAGTCCTTACCTGGCAACTAACAATTGGAACTCTAGTTTCAGAGGATCTGACGCCCTCTTCTGGCCATCTCAGGCACTGCAAATACACGGCACACAAACATACATGCAGGCAACATACTCATAAAATAAAAATTGTGGTGATGTTGAGCCGGGAGTAGTGGCACACACACCTTTAATTCCGGCATTCAGGAAGTAGAGGCAGGTGGATCTCTAGCCTAGTTCAAGTTTGAGGCCAGCCTGGTCTACATAGTGAGTTCCAGGACAGCCAGAGCTACATAGTGAGACTTTGTCTTCAAAACAAAACAAACAACAACAATAAAACTGTGGTGACGCCGTATTATGGAAATGAAAATATTTCTTACATTCTAAGAGACTGGGTCTTTTGCTGAGCCTCACACCTTGAGATCACTTACGACGTAAGACTGCTGTGCACTCGGCCTGTTTGCTTAATGCCCTCAAGAGAACAACGATGATTGCTGATCAATTACTTGCCTTGGGTTCTTCATGTAACTAATTTTTGTAACCTAATGCTGTAATCTAAGAATTATAGACTCTTCCATGCCCTGGACCCAGAGTAATGCCTTTGTGTTCTGATAATCATTTGCTGAGAACAGCAAAAAGAGAGGTCAAAAGTGACCTTATAAAATGAATATCCACCATAAATGTTGAACATGGTATTTGGATATTGCTTTATAAACAGCAGTGTTTGTAATTCTGTTTGTTATCTGGGTCAGAGGCAGTCAGTGATGTCATTGTTTGGGTCCAGGCTTCCCCCCCAGTCACTGACATCCCTACATCCCCTCCCCTGGGAGTTCCTCAGTCCAGACTCCACCTCCGAGAAAGCCTGCCAACCAGAAGGGTCAAGACCACTCCCACAGGCTATTTAAACTGCTCCCCAGAGAACAAATTCTCTTTTCTCCTCTCCGTGGTGGTTTTTCCGGTCTTCCTTCCTGTCTCCTCTCTGGGGCCTGGAAGGCCACCCAGGAGCGCTGGCATCCATTAAACCTGTTTTTTTTCTAATTCTGTTTGATTTCATCTGATTTGGATTATATGTGTTGGTGGAGAGGCTTATCGGGCCTGTAAAAACTTTTCAGTCATCCTTGTAACACTCTGGTAAGGATTTCTGTAAAGTGTTCCATTCCTTCCCCATGTGCCACTTTCTGGGCTGTCCAGTAACAAAGGCAAGGTCCTTTGTTAGAAACGGATACATTCAGACAGACAGACAGACACGCATCTACCAACAGCCTTCAGGCAGGCACAGATTGAGACTCATACAACAGGCTGACAAGAGGACAGAAGACACGGAGCATGGAGCAGAGAATTCGACTCTTGTTAAATGACACTAAGGATATATTTTCTTAATGCGATATTGATGTATTATTGGTGACTCAGAGTTAATCACCATTGTGTTTACTCTACACAAAACAATAAGCAAATCATTTAAAAATTTTAAACAAAAATACATAAAATCAGACACTAATAATGGCTCCTGCGAGCTTCCATGCCGCCAATCCTGGTGCTTGCAACTGATCACTCTATGTCAGGAAGGACTTTGAAAGTCTACCACGGTCACAAAGACACCCCTGAAAGGCAAGTAAGAGAGGGTGGGTGCCAGTAGCAGGAGTTACAGAAGAGACCATAATGAAAGAGCCATCAGCCAAGGGAGGCAGCGGCCTGGGGAGCTGGAAGAGCCTCCCAAGGCTTTTGGTCACAAGAAAATCACTGTGGATTTCTAGTTTTCACGGGCAATAAATGGCTTTGTGACTGGTACCAGCCCCTGATCCTGCAGTTGTTGGAAATTAGCCTAGCGGGAGAGCTGCTGCCTCCATTTCCTCTGGACCCTAAGTGGTGGGCTTAAGTGGTAGGAAAGTTGGGTAAGTGAGGTGGCGCTTGTTGTGGTGCTGAGCGCGCGCGCGCGCGCGTGTGTGTGTGTGTGTGTGTGTGTGTGTAAACACATACGCATAAGAACATCATGTGCACCAGGAGGGAGTGTTGATAGGCCATCCCCTCCCAATGCTCTAGAGCGAAGGGGACACTCCTTACATAGAGTGATCAGTTGAAGGGTTCAGGAGTTCCCGTTGCAGGTCTGACTCTGCTTGTAAAGTTGCCTGTGTAACCTCAGAAAGTCTCTGTTCCTTTTAGAGTCTTTGTTTATTCTTCTGTCAACAGAAGTTGGACTTGGAGTCCTATGGGCCTGACCAGCTCCATCCCTGTCACTGGGTAGCAGGCTGACTTGGTTGGGTGCTTGGCTTCAGAAAGGAGCAGGTGAGGCCTTGCCTGGCAAGGAGCTGGGCACTTCCAGTGCAAATGAACGCCCTCTAGCGGATGTCAGCTCCTGTTCCCTCATTCTCAAGGATGTTCCCCTGGGAGGGTCTGGCATAGGACAGGGATCCCATGAGTCTGGAAGTACTGAAGGAGGCCCCCTCCAACACAAGATAAGACCTTATTTGGAAATTGGGCCTTGACAACATGATCAACAGAAATAAATGGAAGACACTGGATCAAGGTCCCCACCAGTGCCTGTGGTCCTCTGAAGAAGAGGAAACAGATAGGAAGAGAAAGGGACAGCAGTGTCAACGAAAGCCAAGGGAGAAGGTCATGTGAAGTCATGGCAGAGACTGTGGTGAAGCCATCAGGGCAAGAACCTGCGACTCGTGATCCCCAGTGCTGGGATCGGTGGTGCACCCCATCCTGGCTCTAAGAGGAGTTTTGGTAGGTGCTGCTGAGACTCTCTTTGGACTCTCACTAGGGACCTCTGGGAGGAGAGAGCGAGCAACATTAGCATTTGGAAATAGTCTTGCCTGCCCTGGGATAGGATGGTCATGAGTGAGTACCGAGGGGTTTTCTCTTCTTGCACTGTGCAGTTTCGTAGGTCTGTTCATTCATTTATTTATTTGTGAGGGTTTTCTGCACTGGGCACTTGAGATGGGGACCTGCTCCCTCAGAGGCTTTGAACCTCTATCAAAAAGAAAAAGAAAAAAAAAAGTGTGTGTGTGTGTGTGTGTGTGTGTGTGAGTGAGCAGATGATAGGCAAGTCCTCTGGCCTTCACACTTGAGTGTCTTGTACATGTGCATACACATGGTGGGGGCCATGACATGGGACACACAGAAACGTGTAGCCATGGTGACTCACAGCTGTAACCCTAGCACTCAGGATGCAGAAGAAAGTGGATCTCTGTGAGTTCAATGCCAGCCTGGTCTATATATCGAGTTCCAGGCCAGCCAGGGCTACAGAGTGAGACTGTGTCTCAAAAACAAAACAGACAAAAATGAACGAGGCTGGAGAGATGACTCAACAGTTAGGAGTACTTGCTGCTGTCCTAGAGGACCTGGGTTCCCAGCATCCACAAGGCAGCTCACAACCCTCTGGAACTGCAGTTCCTGGGGAACTGACATCTCAGACATGAGGAACACGCATGTCACATATATCTGTAGACAAACAAACACACACATGCACTAGAAATGAGTACATTTTTTTAAAAACACCAAAGATATGTATATTACAGATAGCAAGCATTAGGTTGGGTTTTGAGCAGCTCTACAGCGCTCCTTTGGGCCTCTTCTTAATAAGAAGGGACTGAGATTGTTACCCATGTTGACTGCAGCATTCCCACGGAGGTCAACCAAGCTGCCCTTCCCCAAACGGCCTGCAGGGGAATCGGAGAGTCAAGGTGCCCAGACAGCACCAGGCAGCACTTGGCCAGCAGGGGGTGCAGCCGATAAAGGCAGCAAGAGAACCCTAGGTGTCTGGGCCATCTGAGTGCCGGAGGCAGTGGCAGGGGGACTGGGGGCACACATTTTACAGAGAAGGAGTTCTGGTCCTAGAGAGAAAGAGAGGAGAAAGGGGTGCCTCGGGTGACTCAACATCTCAGACCTTCCTGCTGGGAACTCTGTGCAAAGCAAGGGAGGGGACAACACTGTGTGGGCTTCTGCCTGTGCTGGGCACCACCTGCTTTGTATAGAGGGTGGTATAGGGTGGTGGCATCATGTGGCACCTTGCTTCTAAGCTAAGGCATCTTTGTTGCTGTTGTTTTTAAGACAGTTTCTCTGTATAGCTCAGGCTGTCTGGAACTAGCTCTGTAGATGAGGCTAGCCTTGAATTCAAGAGATCTGCCTGCCTCTGCCTCCAAGTGCTGTGGTTAAGGGTGTGCACCACTACACCGAGCTCAAGCTAAGGCATTTGCAGCCCATCTTGGCCCTTTTGCAATTTAGGTTCTTTCTTTCCCTGTGTTTGTGTGTGTGTGTGTGTGTGTGTACACGCACATACATGTGTGTATGTATGGAGGCCAGAGGCTGACATTGGATATCTTCCTCAATCTCTTGCCACTTTTTTTTTTTTTTTTTTTTTACAGTCTCTCTCCCTGGATTCTGGAGTTCACCCATCAGGCAAGACTGAGAGCCCCAGGGATCAGCCTGTCTCCACCTCCACATCATTGGGATTATGGGTGTGTTCCACATGCCCCATTTTTTACGCTGTGCTGGGACTGAATTTAGTGCCCAATGGTTGAAACAGTGAGTCCTTTCCCAAGTGAACCTTTGATGGAGTATTTGCATCTTCTAAGTGAGACCCCGGAGCAGCTGCGATCAGGAGCTCTCTGCACTCTTGCGCCCTGAGGGCGTCTGAGGGCTGGTGGCTGCAGTGTGGCTGCAGTGTGGCTGCAGTGTGGCTGCAGTGTGGCCTGCTCTCAGCTGTCAGCCTCTGCAAACACAGCTAGTTGAATGGGGAGGAGAGAATGCCTGCCACGTGACCAGGGGCTTGGCACTTTGGCTGCACGAGCCTCTTCAGCACACAGGAAATTTGAACCCAATTCTGCAGAAGCAGAAACAGAAAGCAGCCTCACGTGGCATAAAAATGTCACCCAGTTTCACCACATAGAGGCACCTCTGTCCTCAGGCAAACTCACACAGAACCTGGGGAGCTAACTGCTAACAGGCAACGTCAGGGCTTCCACACCTGTTGCTGACTGTGTGTTGGTGTTACAGTGACTCTCCCAAACAATTCACTGTGCTCAACTAGGCAACCGAGCTCACCAGCCTCAGTGATGAGTCCTTGAGACAGCAACACTCTTGGCATTGCAGGATGAAAAGGATGCCTCCCTCTGACATCTTCCTCCCACTGCCTCCCACCCACCCACCATCCTCTGCCAGTTTGACCTTGGTGCAAACAGGAGGCAAACCCACAATGAGGAACACAGAAAGTATTCCGGAAGCCATCATCAGAACTGTGAAGAGAGCAAAGATAAGAAGAACCCAAGGCACCATCAGCCATGAGAGACACGGCAGATAAATAAGTCAGATGCTGGGCTGTGGCTCAGAGGAGAGCACATGCAGAGCATACAAGCCTTTGGGTTTGAGCCCAGTACCTCAATAAAAATAAACTAAAAATGTCTTCAGGGTGCTGGGGAGATGGCTCAACACGCAAAAGCCCTTGTCATACAAGCCTGACAAGGGACCAGACACCTGAGTAACTCACATTAAGACCTGGTTGGCGGCTCATATCATTCATCCCTGCGCTACTGAATTGGGATGTTGGGTGGAGACGAGGAGGACGTAGAGGTGCTTGCCCACCTGCAACTCCAGCATCAAGGGATCTGGCACCCTTTTCTGGAATTGCAGGTACCAGTACTCACTGGTGCACACACATGCACACATGCACACACACCGACACACATAGATACACACACAGATCGCACAAACACACAGGCACACATAGACACACACACCACATACACAGAGACACACACATGCACACACATGCATACATGTGCACATACAGACACAGATAGACACATACACACCACATACACAGACTGCACATGCACACACACAGACACACATAGATATACACACCACACACACATATGCATGTGTGCACGCACACAATATGCACACACATAGATACGCACCACACACACAGATATACACATGTGCATGCACACACACATGCACACAAAAAGACACAAACACCACACACACAGAAATGCACATGCACACAATGCATGTACACATGCGTACGCACAGACACACATAGACATAGCACACACAGAGACACACACATGTGCATGCATATACACACATACACACGGAGGGGGTATTGGAGTAGAGATGCTTTCCATTCCTCCCTCATAAACACCAAGACAGACACCCTCACAGCAAAGCAGGCTACCTTGAGGAAAGCATGGACCCCATAAAGCTGGACAAATGTAGAAGCAGGAGGGTCCCAAAGTGGGTGGCCCGACAGGGATGCAGCAAGCCTGTCTGCTCAGATGTTTCTGGCCTCTCTCTGTGAATTCCCTCCCATGGGGGGTGGCTCAGGGTCACTGTGGAATGGGTCATATCACTTATGACCTTACAAGGAAGGTGAAGGAGTTCCTCACAGCTGGCTGGGTTCTCCAGTGCCTTGGGAAGGGAGGAAGGGATGTAGGAGGGCGAGGGGCTGGCCAGAGGGACACTGCTTCTGAGGCCCAGTCCAGTGTCCCTGCAGAGGCCTGGCAGGCCAGCACTATTTGGGAGATTGTTTCCTCATCCCAGCTTTGATGTTGTAGAAGACAGTGATAATCGGGGACAGCGCACACAACTGCTAATCCTGCTTCCTTCCCAACCAGAATGGGAATTTAAGACTATAACGAAAGTTCGTTTAAAGCATTACGGGAGGACACAAGCTGGCCAACCTGTGAAGAGCACACCTCAGCAAACTACTTCCCCAAGGCCCACTAAGAATCACTGGGAATCGCAGACAGGAAGCAGGACATATCTAGCCAACGAGCCCCTCAGACCCCTCATTTGTCTCACCTAACCGAGAAATCGGGAGGTGCTGGAGTTGGTGTTTGGGAACCATTAGCCCTGGAGAATGTGGGCAGGAGAGATGGTTAGAGACAGAGTGTGTTTCTCTAGGTGGTTGACAGAGACTGGACCTGTCCTAGAGATCTGGAGTGCCAGGTGTTGGGGGAAGTAGGACATAATGGCAGGTGGGGGCTTGGGAGACAAGAGGGTGGCCCATTTTTCTAGTACAATTTTCAGTTTTGAAACTCAGCAGACCTGGACAAGCCAACTAAGTTGGTGGGTGCTGTTTAGATTTTTGTTCACCTTGACACCAGCTAAAGCTGTCTGGGAAGAGAGATCCCACAGTTGATACCTTCATCAGATGGCCTGTTGGCAAGAGTGTGGGGGCATTTTCCTGATTCATGACTGATGTGGGGTGTCCAGACCTCTGGTGGCGATGCCACCTTGGGACAGGTGGTCCTGGGCTGTGTCAAAAAGCCGTGAGGAGCAAGCCAGGAAGCAGTGTTCCTTCATGCCCTCCACTTCAGATCTCCGCCACCTGTGGGGAAAGCTATGCATAGTAGCGTACATCTGTGATCCCGATGCCAGAAAGGCAGAGACAGGAGGATCCCCGGGCTTTCTGTGAGCCCAGGTTTGGTGGGAGACAGTTAGTATAACAAGTTATTGTGTAGTTATTATAGCAAGACTCAAGATGTCAGGATCTAGTCTCCGTGTGTTCACACTCTGGAGCACAACCACGGAATCCCCTGAACAACTGCAAAAATTCTTCTCAGGCCAAATCAAACATGGTAATTGCCATCTTGGCAGTCAGGCTGCCTGTTTGAGACCTTTGGGGTAGGCATGACCTGTATCATCTACATAATCCTGTTTCCATAACTGTGAAATGGCAACAGTCTCGCTTACTCTGTGGGCCATGTGGTCTGCCAGCTTGTCAAGCCTACAACACAGGAAGCTGTCACTTAACAGGAGTCTAAAGAAAACGGACCATCCATCTGTGGAGCAGTGGATAAACTTGAATATAACTCAGCCACAAAAAAGGAGGGAGAACTGTCATTTGCTACTGCATTGCTTCTGAAGGAGGATGGCTCCACAACAGACTATATACTATTCCTCTCGTGAGAAATCTCCAGGGGCCGTTGGGTTAGCTCAGTGGGTAAGGGAGCCTGCTGCCAAGCCCACGTACAACCTGAGTTTGATTCCCAGGTCCCACATGGTAGGAGAATCAACTCACAAAGTTGTCCTCTGAGTTCCACATACATCCACCCTGTGGCATGTACGTGTGTGCACATGTGCATGCACACACACACAATACATAAATGTAGTAAGATTTTTTTTTTTAAAAAAGAAACCTTCAGAAAAAGTGGGTCTGAGGAGAGAGCAGTGGCTTCATAGTTGCTAGGAGTTGGGAACTTGGGGGAAAATGAAGGGATGGAGATGCCAGGTTTTGTGAGTATTGGGTTTTGTTTTTGTTTGTTTGCTTTTTCAAGGCAGGGTTCTTTGTGTAGCCCTGGCTGTTCTGGAACTAGCTCTGTAGACAAGACCACCTCAAACTCACAGATCACTTGCCTCTGCCTCCTGAGAGTTGGAATTAAAGGTGTGCACTACCACCACCTGGCTGAGAATTGGGTTTTTAGGAGTGATAATAAAATGTCCAAAATTGATCCTGGGAATGGTTATGATTATCTACACAACAGGTTATGATTATCTGTCTATCTATGGCATGGTCCACCTTTCATGGTGAACTGTGCATTGTGTGAATTGTATATTAACTGATATCTTGTTTTTTATTTCCTTATCTTGTTTGATAAGGAAAAGCATGCAAGTAGCAGCCTTAAGATCTAGTTCTGCTCTGTCCAGCTCCCCGTGAAGCCAGGGTGAAGGGTTCTGCCTCTTTGGGCTTCAGTTTCCCACCTGGTGCCACAGAGGTTGTCTCTGGGGTACCCCAAGGGTGTACTAGCCTACCAGCTTTAGGCTTGCCTTGACAGATGTCTACATTGTCCATGCCCCCAACTCAACGAAACCCAGTGAGATTCAGGCTAAGGTGCCCATCAGGTTGCAAGCTCACCCTGCCTCTTTCCACAAAACTAAGGGGTCAGGGCAGGGGCAGGAGGGAACTCATTGAGTCCAGCAAGGCCAGATGATGTTTACTTGCAGTTACAGACCTGTGAGTGGAACGCAGTTTGCTGCCTGTTTTCTAAAGCCTCCAGGGAACTCCAGCTCAGCTCAGAGGGCGTGGTTTGGAGTCAGGTCGCCTGGGTAGCCTGCCTGCTGCACGTCTTGGTGGGAGGTGGAGCCACCTGCTTATGTGGTAGTGGTTAAGACTTGAAACTATAGCTAGCACAAGGCAGGCTCATGTGGATGCTGCCGCTGCTCCTCAGCAGTGCTGGACCACTGCTTCCTGCTGGGGTTCTGCCAGTCTGGGGCCATTTACTTCCAGATCACATATACAATGTCTGTGGGCATTTGGTGGTCTGGCATTTGGATTTCTGGTGCTACCAGCACTCATTGGGTGGGGGTCGGGATTACACATCTTACCGTGCATCCGCCAGTCAGCCATAAAAAAGTGCAATGCATGGGGCTGGAGAGATGGCTCAGAGGTTAAGAGCATTTCCTGCTCTTCCAAAGGTCCTGAGTTCAATTCCCGGCAACCACATGGTGGCTCACAACCACCTGTGTTGAGGCCTGGTGCCCTCTTCTGGCCTGCAGATATACACACAGACAGAATATTGTATACATAATAAAGAAATAAATATTTTTTTTTAAAAAAGTGCAATGCCGAGAGACGTGCTAGGACCACTGCTGAAAGCTCATCACACTGCCCTGGAGATGGGAGTCCATCGTGACCCTGCTTTAGTAGGCCTCCCGAGACAGATCCGGAAAGTTCTGTCCAGCAGCAGCAGTTTCCCAGTGAGTGGTCCTCTGCACGACTCTTTATTCCACTCCATCACTCCGCTGTATAACTGTTTCCTCCAAGACTGAAACATTCCACCCTTCAGGGAAGCTCAACAACTTGAGAAAGCAGAAAGGCAAACAACTCAAAAGGGCTTCAGGAAGTTCCTGAAACCCAACAGATCCACTTGGTCCCTCTCTGCCACAGTAAGCAATACAAGCTGAGAGTCTCTCTTAAGAGCAGAGCCAAGCTGCAAAGAAGACTCTCAGATGAAACTAGACACCTAGAAGAAGCAGACACCAGCTGCTTGGAAGAGGGTTAGACCAACTGAGGCCCCTGGAGAGGATACTCTGCAACCTGTTGAGCTGCCTGCAGGCTGTGCAGTGTGTGCAAGGTTCCCAGCACTGTGAATTGTCACTCACGCTGGGGTGGGCTTTGGTGATGCATCTGCCTTTGAGTCATTTCTGCTCCCGTATTAACTCCTCACCCATGTTTCTGTAAGTAAACCTAATAAAATGCACTGGTATACAGTTTGTGAGTGTCCCATTTCCTCCCACCCCACCCTGTTCATGCTGTGGTGGGGAACGGGGCAGAAACCACTGGGACTCCATAGTTGGTTTCCTCTTGAAGGGATGACTTTGGGGTATTTGTAGTCAGATGGACAGAAACCAACCTGTATGTCCTGGCATGTTATAGCCTTTGAGGTGAAACCAACACCTGTATGTCCTGGCGTGTTATAGCCTGTGAGGTGATATGACCTGCGGAGGGACTTGGGAGGCCACTGTCCATATGGGGAGGGAGAATCAGGGTCAGCTGTGGCTTGGAGAGTTGAAATAGCTCTCCATGCTCATGTGTATGTGTGTGAATGCTTGTACAGTTATGTGCACACTTTCCCGTGCACATGCCTGCATGAGGTGCACGCACCTCTGTTTTAAATCCCAAGTGAGTACTTGTGTACCTTTGTATGTATGTGATGACAAGGGTATGTCGTGTTTTCACATGTATATTCATGTATATGCTTATATGTGCTTGTGCATGTGTGTGTGTGCACGTGTGTGTGTGAGTGTGAGTGTGTGTGTGTGAGGCATGTCACGAGTGTAGTTAGTTACACCCATAGGCTGGAAGAAGGCTTCAGATTCCCTGGAGCATGAGATACAGGCAGTTTTGGGAACAAAACTCAGGTCCTCTGCAGGAACAGTAGGTAGGTGCTCTTAACCACAGGGCCACCTTTCCAGCCCTGCATTTGAGCCTTTGCTGGTTTATATATGTTCCTGCTGGTAAGCAACCTCACACATGCTTGAGTGTTCATATCACTATTCAATACCCACTATTCAGATGCCAGCACTTCCTGTGTCAGCCAAGAGTTTTCCAAGGATCAGCTCAGCAATACTGGTCCTCATCCTTCAGCCAGCTCCCAACTGCCTGACGCCAGCTGTGGCTGCCCCCATTCCCTCTTTGGGAAACAGAGTTTCCCTATGTGGCCCTGGCTGGCCTGAGCTGCCCCGCCCCCCAAGTGCTAGGATTGAAGACGTGAGCCACTTCCTCCCAGCCCCTAAGCTCATGCGCTAGAGCAAGGAATTCCTGCTGTACAAGGAGATCTCTTGGTCCTTAACAAACCGTCCTGCAGCCTAGCTTGTCAAGTAGACCGTATTATGTACCTGGGCCTCTCATAGCATAATCATCATAATCATCAGCCAGGCTGTTTGTTTTCTGCAGCCCTCAGCTCGAATTCTAATTCTACTATGTGTTCTGGACTAGAGCCATGACCATGTTAAAGTCCAGTTTCCACGCTTGGGGTTTCTGTGGCCGTGATAAACACCATGGCAGAAAGCGAGAGTAGAGGTTCACTTTGTCTCCCACTTCCACAACAGGCCCTCGCAGAAGGACGTCAGGACAGGACCTCAAGGTAGGGAAGAGCGGAAGCAGAGGCCATCAAGGAACACTGCTGGCTTGCTCTTCATGGCTGGCTTAGCTTGCTTTCTTACACTATAAGGGAACATCTGACTGGGGGGCCGTTCCCACCAACATCAATCACCTATTGGCAAATGCTCCGCCCACAGTCCAATCTGGGGAGACTGTTTTCTTAATCAGTGTTCCCTCCTTCCAAATAATTAGCATTGGTGTCGCGATGACAAAAAAACAAACAAACAAACAACAACAACAACAACAAAACAAAAAACTCAACTAGCCAGCATGAATTACTTGGACAGTTCCTGCCAACTGGGCTTGGAAAGAAATGGCTACCAGGAACTGATCTGTTGCTTCTTTGGTCTGGTGCCTGATCTGTGTACACCAAGCCCAAGGGCTTGCTGGAAGAGTGTGCTATCTCAGTGAGTGTGTGTGGGTGGGAGCAGATGAACACAGCAAAGAAATGCAGGGTGGGAGACGTGCAGGGGATAGGAAGAGCCTACCTGGAGGTGCTGGAGTCCAGGAAGGCTTTCTCAGATCAGAGGAGACCTAAGGGCAAGGGAGAAGGGACAGGAGAAAGTAAGGGAAGTCATTCTAGGCAGTGAAACCAGAACACGCAGAGGCCTGGGTATAGAGGTAGTGTGATCTGTTTGACAAGCTAGGATAATGGGATGGTTCGTGCTGAGGACCAAGAGCATTCTTTATATAGCAGGGATTGATGGGGGAGAGTCTTCTGTTTTATGTTAATTTTATTGGTTAAAATTAACCAATAAAACTGCCTTGGCCCTTTAATAGGACAGAAAATTAGGTAGGCGGAGTAGACAGAACAGAATGCTGGGAGAAAGAAGCCGAGTCAGTCAGTCGCCATGACTCTCCTCTCTGAGATGGATGCCTGTTAGACTCGTCCTGGTAAGCCACACTCAAGTGGCAATACGGATATTAGAAATGGGTTAGATCAATATGTAAGAGCTACCAATAAGAGGTTATAGCTAATGGGCCAGGCAGTGTTTAAAAGAATACAGTTTCTGTGTAATTATTTCGGGGCATAAGCTAGCCATGCGGGAGCCGGGGTGGCCGGAATGCAGCCCACCGCTCCACTTACTACAGGGGGTCTCAGGGCATCCTTGGGAGGTGCTGGTGGTGCTGTTGCTGTTTTGAGACAGCATTTTATGTCGCCCAGGCTGTCATCTAGCTCCCAAGTGCTGGAATCACAGATGTGTGCCACCGTGACCCATGGCCTCTGTCTGGGTGACTCCTTGCCCCATTCTGTATTCTAGACCTGCAGACCCATTATGCCACTTGGGGTCTTTTCCATCCATTGGGTTGAGGGTGGGAAGAGAAGTAGAGGCCAGGATTCTCCAACTTAGAAGAGCTGGCATTCAGAAGCTTCTGTCTGGATGATAGTTGCCTGACGCTGACCTCCCTGCTTCTGGAGTCTGAGAAAGCAAAGCCAGTCAGGCTCTGTTGATGCTGGGACTGACCAAGAAGACACTCCATCCTCCTCCAGAACTCCTAACTGATGTTGGAATTTCCCCTGGGGACCAGGCCTGTGACACCCAAAGACAGGCACAGTTGAAACATGCAGGCACTTCCTGCATGAGCTCTGGGCTAAAAAGCATTTACCCCAGATTTCTTACCCTGAGCCAGACCCCCTACCCTCACCCTCGCCCCCAGAAGCAGGCAGCTCAGTGGCAGGTTTAGAACCTGCTTCCACGTGCCCCCAAACCTGGGTACACAGGCACTAGTTTCTCAGCCTCATTTGCACCCTTCTTGACTAGTAAATTTCAAGTATTTTTGTCTGGAAGAAGGTGAGCAGACAGAGGGGAGGGGAGCAGTCAATGTGTTCGGCCTTCCTAGGCTCCCTTCTCTCCTCACACCTCTGGCCCTGAACTCTTCCTCTAGCGGAGGACTGGACAAAGTCTCTTCCAGAACCAACCTGGGATCAGCTCAAGCGAGACCCTGCCGAGTTTCTGGCTCCCACCCATGTGTTCCTTTGGGATCCAGCCTAGAATGACATTGTGTCTGATGTCCCCAGCCTTGTGTCTTCCTAAAAGTCCTCAGAGGCCTCCAGAAACTGTCCCTTCTTGTCTGACTCCTGCTGACTCCAGGGTTTCTGGGGTTTTGTTGGGAGCCCAGCGCTTGGTGAGTAGGGCAAAGCCAACATCTGCCTGTTCTTTGGTACCAGAACTTCCGGTAGAAGCCCTGTTGGCCTTTCTGTACAATGTAGTATGGTATGGGTCCTCCAGGCTCTGTTTAGCCTGGACTGTGGGTGTGTGTTGGTTTTTTTGTTTTTGTCTGTCTGACACAGTTGGAGTCCTTTGAGAAGAGGGAACCTCAGCAGAGAAAGTGCTTCCAGCAGGTTGGGCTGCAGGCCAGGCTGTGGGGCACCTTCTGATGGATCACTGATGTGAAGGCAGCACATTGCTGGGCTGGTGGTCCTGGAGTGTGGGAGAACGCAGGGTGAGCAAGACAGTAAACAGCGTTCCTCCACAGCTTCTGCTTCTGCTGCTGTGAAACCAAAACAGGAGACACATTGTTATACATTGTCGTTAAGTCTCCATGCCTTACAAGAATAAGTTTCTGTTTCCTAAACCTAAGGTGTCCTGCTGTTGAAGGAGCTGCGGGCTGGCGTTCCTGCCACACAGCTCCCAGGCTGCCTGGCTAGCTTATGCCCCCAAATAACAACACACAAACTGTATTCATATAAACACTGCTTGGCCCATTTCTATTAATGTGTGTAGCACCACGATGTGCGCTTACCAGGAAGATTCTAGTTTACGTCCATCCTAGGTCGGAGCTTCATCGTGTCTGCTCCAGAGAGGGGAAGCATGGATTCTGAGCTCACTTCCCGTCTTCCCAGCATTCTGTTCTGTCTACTCCACCCACCTAAGGGCTGGCCTATCAAATGGGCCAAGGCAGTTTCTTTATTATCCAATTAAATCAACAGATTGACATGTGACCTTCTCACATCATCCTGCAAACCATGGTTTTTCAACCTGCGCTGAACTTATGACACCGTGATGTACGCCCGCCCCTCCCTTAGCCTTGCTAACCTCCTGCCCCTTTGGCCTAGGAAAACATCTTCCCAGATGTCCTGATGCATTTACCTCCCCCACAGCCTTGGACCTCAAGCCCCCTCTCTTCTGTCCATGTACTGACAGCCAATTGTCCTGATAGCGGTTGTCTATCAACCTTAACCTTTCCCCATGAGAGGGACCTCAGAAGCCAGTGAGGGATTGTTCTCTGAAACCCCAGTTTACAGGGAGGCAGTAGTCTGGCCTGTCCCTTGTACACTTCTAAACACAGCCTGCTAATCAGAAATGTCCCCCCAGGTCTAATATTCCCACCTTGAATCCCTGCTTCCCTCAGTGACGAACCATGATATGGAAGTGTAACCCGGATAATCCCTTTCCTTCTCAGTTTGCTTTTGATCATGGTACTCCCTTCTAGCAATAGACACTTAACTAAGACAATACACAAAATATTTCCTGGCAGCTTTAAATCTGCTGCTGGGCTGCAGATACTGCTGTCAGGAGAACACTTGCTTGCATGCACTAAGCCCTAGCCCTACATTCCGTCCCCAGTACCACATAAACTAGCATGATGGCACACATGTAACTCCAGTAAATAAGAAATGGAGTTAGGAGGATCAGAAGTTCAAGGTCATCTTGACTGCATAGACAGTGTCAAGTCAGCCTGGCCTACACGGGGCCTTGTCTCAAGACACAGTATAACGAAACAGAGAAATTAAAACATAACTCAGCTCCTGAGACTGGGAGCTGAGTCCATGGGAGGTGACACAGGCAAACCCTGGAAACCCTGGGAAGGCTCTGAGTGTGCTGGCTTTGACCCTTCCCTACTGCTTGGTGCTGATGTGAGTCATGGCTCTCAGGCAAGATGACCTGCTTGGGAAACCAACAGACTTGCCTTTATCTGCTGATTCATCCCAGAAGAATGGGAATCATCCCCCTTCCCCAACTCCTTTGAAAAGCGTGTGTGTGTGTGTGTGTGTGTGTGTGTGTGTGTGTGTGTGTGTCTGTGCATTAACTCAGTACTAGTAAAATGTTGCAAAGAACAGAATCAGAATTAAATTGTCTTCTGTGAAAATAGAATGTATCTTGTATGTCGTGGCGAGTTGGCAACGGGACATCTTGAGGCATGGGTTCTGGCAGCTTTGGTAAGATCTGTATTTCCTCAAGGGGCATGTCTCCACCTGCTGGGTGAGTGAGCCCTTCGTACTCCATGTTCCCTCCTACTGGACCAGGAGAAAATGCCCTTGCTCAGGAGCTCAGGTGACCTTTCCAGGGGACAGTCGTACTAGCTGTATTTGGATCTCATGTCCTTGGATCAGGCAATCCAGAAAGTCTTGCCATCTTTGGCCAGATGTAGCTGCATGCAGGGTGTGGCTGGAGAGTCTTGGATGGGCTCAGGAAGGCGGAACACTTCACAGGTAAGGCCAGTGACTCACTGACGTCTAGGTTTCCAGGAGGGTAGAGCTGGGTTAGGAGGGGCTCGTGGAGGGTACTTGGGGTGGTTTCTAAGTGGCTGAGGGCTGTCCCCTAGAAGAGGGTCTCAAAACCTACTCTCATCAGACTGGAAAAGTCATCTCTCTCCCAAGTGCCGAGAAACCAGCTCACACCATTTGTGGGGACAAGTTCTACATCTGGTACTGTCCTCCACTGTCCTTGTATCCAAAACTACTGGGGACAACTATAGACAACTCCTGAGTTCAAATCCCACCTCTGCCATGATGACCTGTGCGACTGTGTACTCGTTTCTTAAACTCTCTGTGCTGTGTTCTTTTATCTGAAGAAAAAAAAATGGGGCTCCTGATATTTCCTACCTCCTGTGGCCACCGCAAGGATTTAGTGAGGCCCCCAGAGTTGGTGACCTGACTGCATGGTGAGGCCAAGACCCAGGTTGGCTGACTCCCAGTACAGGCTCTGTTGGGAAATACTATTTTAAGGTGTGTTACATTTGTTTAATGATGCAAAGATGTGTTGCATTTGTTTAACTCTGTGAAGCTGTATTACTTTGCCTGTCTAAAAAACCTGATGGGTCTAATAAAGAGCTGAATGACCAATAGCAAGACAGGAGAGAGAAATAGGTGGGGCTGGCAAGAGAATAAATAGGAGGAAAAAATAAGAGAGATCAAGGAATGAAAAAAGGAGAAGGTCTCCAGGGGCAGCCACCCAGCTACACAGCAAGCCATGGAGAAAGAAGTATAGAAAGTTACACAGAAACAGAAAGATAAAACCCAGAGGCAAAAGGTATACCCAATAATTTAAGAAAAGATGGCCAGCAACAAGCCAAGCTAAGGCCGGGCATTCATAAGTAAGAAAAAGCCTCTGTGTGTGATTTACTTGAGAGTTGGGTGGTGAGCCCCCCAAAGAGCAAAGAGTCATAAAGGTAAAAAGTAAAACACAACCTGCGACAGGGCTCCCTATCCCCGGGGGCAGCAGGAGCTTACTGAGTGAATGAATGGCTAGAGGGAAGGCCGGTGCTCTCTGAATCATTGAGTCCCTTCTACTTCCACATGGGGGCACTCGGGCTTCTGTCCTAGATTCAGTTGCCCAGCAACAGATCTGGGGGACATTAGGTGACACACAGTTGTGATGTCCAGCCCCTGTCACCTTCAAAGACTTGCACTGCTGCTATTTCTCCTCTGTGCCCCAGGCACCTTTCTCTCCCGCCAGCTCTAAGTGGGCACCACTCAAGGACAGTTTGGGAATACCATCTGCTCAGTTTGTATGAAGCTGAATGCCACACTTTACTCAGTTGTCTGCCTTCTTCCGTGTCCTTTTGTCCACAGCCGGGCTGCTGTGCACCTCGGCTTCCCTCTGTGACTCCTCTCATCTGTACCAGCTCTGTCCTCTGAATGCTGCTCTCAGTGTGCAGAGGGTCACAACGGGACCCAGACTCTTGGCTTATTTGGAACTGGGTTTTGAGACAGGGTCTTCCGATTAGCCCAGGCTAGCCCTTGACTCATGATTTTTCTGCTTCTTGTTCTAAGGGCTTGGATTACAGACCTGTGGGATCCTGCCTGCCTGAAACCTAGCTGCTGCCTCCACCACTGTTCCTCTTAACCCTGCTCTTCCCCCCCCCCCCCCCCGCATCTCCTAGTTTCTATCCCCTTCTCCCTCTCCTTCTATCCCTCTTCTCCCCTCTTCCCTCTCCCCTACTCTCCGTTTTCTCCTCCCCCTTCTCCCTTCTCCTTCCTCCCCATCTTCCTCCCCTTGTATTTTCTCCCTATTCCTCTCTTCTACTCCCCTGCTTCATCCATTTCCTTCTCCTGAGGCAGAGTTTTCCTATGGCTCAGGCCACTTTAGAACTTACTATGTAGCCATGAAAGACTGTGAGCTCTTGATCTTCCTACCTCTACCTCCCAAGTACTGGATTACAGCAATGTACCACCAAGCCTGGTCTAAACAGTGCTGAGATTACATTGCACAATGCCTCATTTTCCCAGAGTTGGGATTACAGATAAGCACCACCATACGTGGTCTATACAGTGGTGGGATTACAGATGTGCACCACCATGCCTGGTCTATAAAGTGCTGGGATTACCTGTGCATACTACCATACCCTGTTTATATAGTCTGATATTATAGATATACTCCATAATGCCTGTATATATGGTGCTGGGATTACAGATATGTACCACATGCCTCACCTACATGTTTAGCAATTACAGTTGTGTACCAACATGCCTGTTCATGCAGTGTTGGGATTACATATGTGTCCTATAATTCCTGTCTTATACAATGTTGGGATTACAGATGCACACCTCCATGCCTGTTCTCTACAGTGCTTGGATTACAGATGTGTACCACCAAGGCTGGTGTGTACAGTGCTGGGATTACCAATGCACACCACCATGCCCTTTCTAAACAATGCTGGCATTAGGTCTGTGAATCTCCATGCCTGGTCTTTATAGTCCTGGGATTACCGATGTACACCACCATGTCTATTTATACTGCGCTGGGATCACAAATGTGTACCACCAAGCTTGATCTACACTGTTTGAGGATTACATCTGTGCACCTACATGCCTGATTTATATAATACTGGTATTACATATATGTACTACCATTCCTAATATATACAGTGCTGTGATTACAGATGTGAACTACCGTGTCTAATCTATAAAGTGTTGGATTTACAGTTGTGCACCACCATGCCTGGTTTACACAATTCTGGGAGTACTTCTGTGCACCTCCATGCCTATTCTTACTGTGCTGGATTACAGATGCACACCATTATGCCTGGGCTTAAAGATACGCATCACCATGCCTTGTCTATACACTGCTGGAATCACAGATGTGCACTATTTTGCGTGGTCTACACAGTGCTGGGATTACAGTTGCACACCATCATGCCTGGTCTATATGGTGCTGGGATCACCTATGCATAGCACCATGCCCTGTTTATACAGGTTTGGGATTACAGATATGCTTTATTATGTGTGGTCTATACAGTGCTGGGATTACAGATATCCACAACCATGCTGGTGTGTACAGTTCTGGGATTACAGATATGCACCAACAAGCCTGTTCTTCACAGTTCTGGTATTACATCTGTGGGCCTACATACCTAATTTATACAGTGCTGGGATTATAGTTGTGAACCACATGCCTCATTTACAAAGTTTAGTGATTACACATGTGTACTACCATGCCTGGTCCTTACAATTCTGGGATGACATATATGTACCACCACGCCTGTCCTATCCAGTGCTGGGATCACACCAACATGCAGGGTTTGTAGAGTGCTATGATTATAGATGAGCACCACCATGCCTGGTCTATACAGTGGTGGGATTACAGTTGTGCACTATCATGCCTGCTCTACACAGTTTTGGGATTACAGATGTGCATCGCCATGCCTGGTCTACACAGTTTAGGGATTGTAGTTGTTTACCACCATGCCTGGTCCATACAATGCTGGGATTACAGACGTGCACCTCCATGCCTGGTCTACACAGTGGCTTGGATTCTAAATGTTTTTCTCCATGCCTGTTCTTTATCATGCTGGATTTACAGATGCACACCATTATCCCTGGTTTATACCATGCTGTCGTTTCAGAAATGCACCACTATGCATGGTGTATATAGTGGTGGGATTACAGATGTGCACCACCAACCCTGTCTATACAGTGCTGGGATTACAGATGTGCACCACCATGCCTTGTCTATATGAGTTTGTGATTACAGCTGTGAATCTCCATGCCTGGTCTACACAGTGCTGAAATTACAGATGCACACCACCATGCTTGGTTTTTTTAGTTATGGTATTACAGATACACACTATGGTACATTCTATTCAATGCTGGGATTACAGATGTGCACCATCATGCCTGGTCCACACTGTGCTGGGATTACATCTTGCACCTCCGTTCCTACTTTTTACCGTGCTGGGATTACAGATGCACACTGTCATGCCTGGTCTATACAGTGCTGGCATTACAGATATGCACTACCATGCCTGATCTACACTGTGCTGAAATTACAAATATGCACCGCCATGCCTGGTCTAAGCATAACTGGGTTACAGATGTTCACAACCATACCTGGTCTACACAGTTCTGGGATTACATCCGTGCACCTACATGCCTGATTTATACAGTGCTGGGATTACAGACAACCACTACCATGCCTAATATATACAGTGCTGAGATTACAGATGTGCACCACTTTACTCAGTCTATACAATGCTGGGATTACAGATGTGTGCCTCATGCCTGGTCGACACAGTTTAGTGATTACTGCTGTGTACCACCATGCCTGGTTCATACAGTGTTGGTAATACATATATGTATCACCATACCTGTTTTACCAGTGCTACTATTACCGATGCATACCACCATTCCTAGTCATTATAGTGCTGTGATTAAAGATGAGCACCACCATGGCTGGTCTATACAGTGCAGGAATTACCAACGTACACCATCATGCCAATTTGTACAGTGTTACCAACGTACACCATCATGCCAATTTGTACAGTGGTAGGATTACAGATGTGCACCACCATGCCTGGTCAACACAGTGCTGGGGCTACATCTATCAATAACACGCTTGGTCTATATAGTGGTGGGATTACATGTGGACCACAATGCCTGCCTTATCCAGTGATGGGATTACAGATGCACACCACCTTGCCTGGTTCATATCGTGCTGGGATTGCATATGTGCACCTCCATGTCTGATCTATACAGTACTGGAAATACAGATGTGCCCCACAATGCCTGTCTAATACAGTTCTGGGAAAACAGATGTGTACAAATGCGCACCTCCATGCCTAATCTTTACCGTGATGGGATAACAGATGCACACCTTCATGCCTGGTCTATACAGTGCTTTGATTACTGAAGTACACCACATTGCCCTGTTTAAACAGTGCTGGGATTACTGACATGCATCACCATGCTTGGTTTATACATTGCTGGGATTATAGATATTTACCCTGATTCATGATCAATACAGTGCTGAAATTACAGGTGTGAATCACAGTTTCTAATCTATACAGTGTTGGGATCACAGATGCACACCATCAAGTCTGGTCTATACATTGCTGGGACTACAGATACGCACCACCATGCCTTGTCTATACACTGCTGGAATCACAGAGGTGTGTCATTTTGCATCATCTACACAGTGCTGGGATTACAGTTGCACACCATCATGCCTGGTCTATATGGTGCTGGGATCACCTATGTATAGCACCATGCCCTGTCTATACAAGTCTGGGATTACAGATATGCTTTATTATGTGTGGTCTATACAGTGCTGGGATTACAGATATCCACAACCATGCTTGGTCTCTACAGTTTTAGGGTTACAGATGTGTACTGGTGCTGGGATTACCAAAGCACACCCCCATGCCATGTCTACACAGTGCTGAGATTACATCTGTGCACCTCCATGCCTGGCCTTTATATTCCTGGGATTACAGATTTGCACCACCATGCCTCATCTACACAGTTGCTGGAATTACATCTGCACACCTCCATGTCTTGTCTTTATCGTGCTGGGATTACAGATATGCACCCCATGGCTGATTTACACAGTGCTTGGATTACTACGATACCTGGTCTATACAGTGCTGGGAATACAGATGTGCACCACTATGCGTGGTCTATACAGTGCTTGGATTACAGATTTGTACCACCATGCTTGGTCTACCACATGTTCGGATTACAGATGTGCAACACCATGATTGGTCTAAACAGTTCTGGGATTACAGATGTGCACCACCATACCTGGTTCGCATAGTGCTGGGATTACAGAGGTGCATTACCATACCTGGTCCATACAGTGCTGGGATTACAGATGTGCACCACCATACCTGGTCCGTACAGTGCTGGGATTACAGATGTGCACCACCATACCTGGTCTACACAGTGCTGAAATTACAGATGTGCACCGGCATACCTGATCCATACAGTGCTGGGATTACAGATGTTCACCACCATTCCTGTTTTATAAAATGTTGGGATGAAACCTAGGGTAACCACACCTGACAAGCGCTACACCCATCTTTGTTTTCATTTTCTGAGACACTATTACTTATCTCAGTTTGAACTCACAGCAACCCTCCTGCTTCAGCATCCTGAGTGCTCAGATGCCCTGACCACTGCCTCAGGCTCATCTGCAGTGTCACAACCACAGGTCCTATCTGGTAGAGTTTGCATGTGTGTCACTAGACCAGCTCGGATGTGGCATGAAGAAATTGACACTGGTCTTGATGGGAATGGTTGCCCAACACTGTGGTCATGTTTTTCAATTGGTCATGCTTTCTTTCCTTAAGAAACATCCTGTCAAGTGAGGTGGTTGTGATAAACATCAGTGTTTAGTGGTAGTGAGGGTAAGTGCTGTGTGCAACCCACTGTGGAGAGTCCTATCTGTTCTCAAATGCTCCACTGTAGCAGCAGAAATCTGATTATTATTATTATTTTATTAGTTTTTCAAGACAGGGTCTCACTATGTAGCTCTGGCTGTCCTGGAACTCACTCTGTAGACTGGGCTGACGTCTAACTTAGAGAATTGCCTGCTTCTGTCTCCTGGGTGCTGGGATTAAAGGCATATGCCACCACTAGTCAGTTGCAATCTGTTATTTTTGAGTGCTCAGCATCCCTTCTGGGGCTGTAGCTACCTAGGGCCCCTTGCATTATAGTGAGCTGACCCTTTCGAACTCAAGGGTGGTGTGTGATCAGGAATTTGGTTCCTGCCACCAGAGAGACTGAGCAGGGACATATGGCACGTGGCCTATATAGAACCAATGACGCTGGGACAGTTGGGAAATGCTCAGCCCAGTGCGGGCATACCTGAGGGTGCTGGGACAATCTTGCCAGTCATGGGAAAGGCCTGCCTGAGGATGAGGTAGTCACAGAGCAGAGTCAAGAGATGGCCAGAGCTGGGAGTGCTTATGTGTGTCACCATACCGGGTCCAGCTTCCCGTATTTGGGTTAGGCATTCTGAAAAGCCCACGGGAAAGTGATGGTTTCAAATAAGCAATCCTGAAAGATGCTCCTATTTTTTGTCTTTGAGAGAAGAGGGAAGGGAGAGAATGAGAGAGGAGAGGAGAGGGGAGGGGAGGAGGGGAGGGCAGAAGAGGGGAGGGTTCAGTTTGAGCTAGGAGGATCAGGTCACATTTCCCTGCAATCTTACAGCTTCATTACTATGTGGCCGAAGATAATACAGCCCAGAAATGTCTCCCTTAGTGGCTTTAGGTAGCTATTTCTCTTTTCTGCAGATCTACCCTCTTGATAGCTCAGCCTTTTGAGATTCAAGGATGAGCTCCTAGTCACGGGGCGCTTGGGCTATCACAAAGCTCAGGCCACACCTGAGCCACACCAGTGCTGGCCCTTCAGCAAACTGCACCTGCTTTGTTGAAGCTTCTGGGATGATAGCTTCAAGTGTGGAGAGTTAGAATGTTGCCAGTTCAAAGTGAAATTATAGTAGGCTATTTTAGCCTCTTGAATACCATCCTCTGGGTACTGCATAACATAATTCTAACTAATACTCAAACAGTGGGATTACTGTTAAAAGATCTATCTATAGAAAGCCTATTCTGATACATCTTTACTCTCTGCCTTGCCCCAAAAACCTCTAAAGTCAAGAATTTTAATCTTGCAGGGCCTCCTTCCTCTGGTGGGTACTAGTATCTGTAGGATAGCAGGGAATAGCGTCTGATTGGTCCCTAGCTCAAACCTAACAGGAGAGGAGATGGTGTGGTCAAGAAGCAGGGGCAGCTGTCTGCCTCTTCACAGGCCCTTGGACTCGCTTGGAGCCCTAGCTGCCCACTTTTGTTTTCCTGGGCTAAACCTTGGGAGTCAGATGAGCCAGGGTCTCCCGCCCAGAAAGCAGGGCTTGGCACTGTAGCCTGGAGTATGCGTCTGTGGAGAGCTTTGCAGCTGGTTGTTTATCCTGGGTCTCCAGAGGTCAGTGTGTGGCCATGCTGCTCCTTACAGAAACTTTCAGCTGGGCCAGTGAGCGGATGGTGATGCTTGGTCCACCCAGGATCTCCTCTGTTCCGGAATTGCCCCTCTGACTACATCCTGACATTTCTAACTCCCTGACCCCTGCCTCCATGTGATGTGTTTGTCTGGCTCTGTCTTGTTTCATTTTATATTATTTAATTTGAACTGGCAATTAAAATTCAGAGGACTTGGGGTCAGTTAGATGTGTCGGTGGGTAAAGGTGCTTGCTGCCTGATGATCTGCATCTGACCCCTGGGACCCACATGGTAGAGGGAGGAAATGGACTCCTACAAACTGTGCTCTGACCTCCACATGTCCAACATCACACACACACACACACACACCCACACACACACACACGACAGGCGGAGAGAGGAAGAAAGAGGGAGAGAGAGAGGTGCACCCACAACATGCTGAAGGAATAAAATATTTTTGTTTCTGTTTTGGGTCTTTTTTTTTTTTGAGAAGATCTCCCTTAGCCAATCTGGAACTTAGAGAGATTCACCTGCCTTTGCTGGTACTAAAGGTGGATGAAGACCACCACACCCAACTCAAAAGGATTTTAAAAACTGGAGGATTTTGCAGGAAACCTCTTTCTACCTCTTGGTCTGTCTTAGAAAAAAGATCAGAGGGGCTCACCATCTTTCCTACCCAGAATAAATATGCTACATCTGAAGCCACTGACTCTTCAGCTCCCCTTCACAGGCCCCAGGTAAGCCTGAGAGGACACTTTTGGTTTATAAGGCTAGGGACCATGGAAGCTCTAGTGAGGGGCCGGGGACGGGGACAGGGAAGACAAGAACTGATATACATACCTGCAATCCCAGCACTCAAGGAATGGAGGCAGGAGGATCGGGAGTCTGCCTCCCAAGTGCAGGGAATACAGGTGTGTACCACCACATCTGGCTTGGAAAGATTTGGTTGTTTTCATTGCCTTAAATCATGTGTGTGTGTACCTGTGCACGTGAGTGCAGGTGCTTGCTGGGGCTAGAGGCGCCAGGTCCTCTGGAGCTGAAGTTACAAGGTGGCTATGGGCCAGAGCACTGGCCTTTGGTTGCTGCATCCACAGACTGCTCCAGGGACTTGTCCTGACTGGCTCCAGGAAGATATGAAGAAATGACAAACACAGGCGGATACAAAGGAGAGCTGGGGGGGGGGATGGGTGAAAGGAGGCGGGGCTATCACACACAGGCAAACAGGAGGCGGGGTTTATGCTCTACAGCTGAATCAATGAGCAGCTTTAGCCAATGATGGTAGGAGCGCTCACTGTGGGGGAGCAGTCTTTAGGCTGTACACATCTGGGGTGGGGCTATTTTCTTCACACAGTACCAACATTGTCATTTTCTTCACACAGTACCAACATTGTCTTTCTCCCGTGAGTCTATCCCATGCCAAGAGCACACATTTACTCAGGACTTCCTCTACTCCCTCCGCTTCTGTAGACAGACTTTTTCTGTCTTGCCTGCCAACTCCCAAATAACCACATGAAGACTCCTTATTAATTATGAAAGCTTGGCAGATAGCTCCGGCTGGTTTCTATCTTGCTCTTATATGTTTATTAATTTACTTTCGGCCACATCACTCATGGCTTGTTCCCTCTTCTCCTACACATCCTGCTTCCTCTGCATCTGGCTGGGGCTCCTCCCTTCTTCCTAGCATCTTCTCTGCCCCCCCCCCCCAATCCTGCCTAGCTATTGGCCATTCAGCTTTTCATTAAACCAATCTGAGAGACACATCTTCACAGTGTACAAAAAGATTATTCCACAACACACTTTTTTGTTTTGAGAAAGGGCTTTGTGTAGCCCACACTGGCCTTGAACTCTTGATCCTCCTGCCTCTTCCTCTAATGTGCTGGGATTATAATCATGTACTATCACATCCAGCTTTTGTTATTTTAGTTATGGTTTTTGGTGTGTGTGTGTGGTATATGCACATGTGTGTGCAGGTGTGTGTGCCTGTCCATGTGTGGAGGCCAGGGGAGAGTGTCCGGGGTTCTACCCTGTTCCTTTGAGGTGGGGTCTCTGCCTGAATCTCAAGTTTTACCTTTTGTTTACCTCTAGCTAGGCTGGTAACCAGCAAGTCCCTTGTCTCTGCCTTCCCAGTCCTGGGCTGCACGTGAGCAGGAGACACTCCAGGTTTGCTAAGTGCTCACTGGAATCTGAACCCGGGACTCACATGGTTATGCAGCAAGTATTCAACCACTAAACCCTCTCTTCAGCCCTGGCCTGTGACTTTTGAGATAGGGTCTATCTTAGGGTTTCTATTGCTGTGAAGAGACACCATGACCAAGGCAACTCTTATAAAAGAAACATTTAACTGGGAGGCTGACTGCAGGTCAGAGGTTGAGTCCATTACCATCACGGTGGGATATGGTGGTGTGCAGACAGACGTGGTGCTGGAGAGCTGAGAGGAGAAAAGAAGCTACATCTTGATCCAAAGGCAACAGGAAGTGAACTCAGATACTGGGTGTGACTTGAGAATAGATGAGACCTCAAAGTCCGCTTCTATAGTGACGCACTTCCTCTAACAAGGCCACACATAATAGTGTCTCTCCTTTTGGGGGTCATTTCCTTTCAAACCATGACAGGGTCTCACTGTGCAGCCCAGGCTGGCCCACAGCTCACAGGCCCCAGGTGCTGGGTGATGGGATTGTCCCGCCTCACACATCCTGCCAAGGCGACAGCCCTGAGCTCAGTTCATGGGCCCTTAAACTGGGCCCGTGGATGGTGCAGGAGCAGCTGCTTGCCCCCTGGACAGATAGGCAGGCTGGCACCTTCACCCCCCAGGCAGGTTCCTGAACCTTTGCCCTTCCTCGTCAGTCTGCCCAATTGATTTGTCCCATCCATTTGCTAATGGCAAATAAGAGGAGAAAGCCGAAGTTCCGGGAGTGGCCTGCCCGTCAGGGGACAGAATGGGCAGGGCAGGACCAGCTTTCTGTTTGCAGATCTCAGTTTCTGTAAACCTGTTCTGTTCCTTGATGGACCTCATGGCCTGAACTGCGGGGAATGTGACCTGTGCCTTCCTCAGATTGCAATTCTCCCCCAGTGGCAGCAGCCTCCTCCAGAAAGCCTTCCCTGACTGCCAGCCCACAGGGTCTTCTGGAACTCCATCATCAGGAGAGGGTGCCTAGGACCCACCATCTAGCTAGATTGCTCTTTCCCAGGGGCTGTTCACTGCAGAGCCTATACCCGGCCCTGGGTTCCATCCCCAGCACTGCAAAGACCCAAAAGCTAAGCATGTGATGGACTGGTGTAGGCACTGGACCCCAGCACTGCAAAGACCCAAAAGCTAAGCATGTGATGGACTGGTGTAGGCACTGGAGTTGCTGGGGTCAAAGCCTGGGCCAGGACATCCCTAACTTCTAGGACAATTAAACAGTGAAAGCAGAGACAGGAGATTTATTCAATGAGGCCACATCAGAAAGAGGGATAGAGAGGTCCTGTGACAACTTGGGGTCCGCACTCCTCAAGTCCATCTTCAGGATCCTGACATGAGGTTTAGGTTTAAACACAAGGGCCAGTGGTCCGTACAGCCGAGTGGCCCTGATCAAAGTATCATTCCAGTCTGGTCTTAGTCCCTCCTGAAGGTGGCCTGCCAAGTTCAGAACTATGTAAAACCTCTTCTGGGTGACAGGGTCCTCTGGCTGCACCGGGCTTCAGCCTTTTAGTCCTCCAGCATGAGATCCCTTGGGAACTGCAGTTTCTTGGGGACCACTGTAGTCTGACAGCCAAAGGAGGGCGGGAAGATGGACACAGTGTCTTGCTTGGCTCCTGTCGGACGGCACAGTATCTTCTGGGAGGAGAGCACCCTAGACTTTGACTGCCCAACACAGGACAGTTACTATGAGCCCCAGTGTTTCTCCAGAGATCAGAATTCTGGGGACTCAAAGGGCTTGAGAAGCACTAGGTCAGAGGTATTAGCCGAGTGCTCACTTGGGTCCGACCTGGCCTCCAGTGGAACCCTGGAGCAGCTGACTCACTCCCTAAGCAGGGCCTCTCTCCCTCTGTCCTCTCAGGGTCAAGCTTGCTGAGGTGTGGAGTGGTGTACAGGAAGCCAGTGTGTGCTGGAGCTGGAGCAGGTGGGTGCTCCCCCAGGCTCAGGGGCCAGGCCTGAGGTCATTTCTGGAAACAGCCTTGTGTGTGGATGTTGGGCTGGGCTCCATGGTCACAAGTATGCTGTGTCCTTTGACCACAGGTGTCCCCACCTAAGTCAGCAGACATTGCCATGGAAACAGCCCAGGAGTTACCTGAGCATTTTTTCTTTCCTCCCCTATCCCACGTGTCCAGAGAGGGAGGAGCCTGCCCTCTCCAGTGGATTTCCGTGTTTACAGAGGCCCCAGAATGCTCACGTCACTCTCTGGAAGGTCACCTGACCTGACTTTCAGAAACAGCCCTGGGTGGAAGTCTGGGCAGGACTTACAAAGATTGGTCTGGGAACACAGTGGTCTCTATAAAGTTTTTGTGATGCCAGGTGGTGACTCCACAGCTACCAAGGGAAAGATAGAGCCCAGTGACTGTTGAGGTGTGTGTGTGTGTGTGTGTGTGTGTGTGTGTGTGTGTGTGTGTGTGAGAGAGAGAGAGAGAGAGAGAGAGAGAGAGAGAGAGAGAGAGAGCTGCTGTTCTCAAACGATGGGAGGGTGGAGGAGGCTTTGTTCTTACTTAGCCACAGGTTTCCTGGTGTTTCCTGGCAATAGTAGGTGGTAGATTCTTCACAGGCCTGGCTCTGGCCATGCTAGAATTAATGAAAACACAGGACCCCCAGCTATGCCTGAATATCTGATAGGCAATGGCTTTTTAAAACTATATATAATTTATTTATTTGTATTTTTGTGTATATTGATGTTTTGTATGCATGTGTCTCTGTGTGAGGATGTCAGATCCACTGGAACTGGAGTTACAGACAGTTGTGGGCACCATGTGGGTGCTTGGAATTGAACCTGGGTCCTCTGGAAGAGTAGTCAGTGCTCTTAACCGCTGAGCCATCTCTCCAGCCACCACAAATGGCATTTTAAGTGTATCGTGTGTCACACTGAGGTAATTGTGGTACTAGAAATTAACCATTGTTTACCTGGCATTCAGATTGAGGTAGGCATCATATGTGATACCCTGTCACAGGTCTGTGATCCAGCACTTGGGAGCTCAAAGCAGAATAATTGCCAAGAGTTCAAAGCCAGCCTTGGCTGTGTAGTGAGTTACAGCCTGGGCTATATAGTAAGGGGGCTTTTGGGTTCTTAGTCTCATTAATAAAAGAATTTAAGAGTGGACTCAAATGGAGGCTGGAGGACAACATTATCAGAGTGTAAGAAAGCCCTCCAGGGCAGGCAGCAGGCTAGTCGGAAACCTTAGCAGCCGCTGGTGCAGGGAGAGAACAGGAAAGGCCTTCCTGTTTGGGTTAAAATGGCACAGAGGTCAGCCACGTGGCAGACAAGTTGCTTCACGTCAGGGAGGGAGCTTTGGGGAAAGACAATATATTCCCAGTCTGTTTCCTATTGCTGTGGTAAAACACTGGTCTGACGTAACTCAGGGAAGGAACAGGTTTGCTTCATCTTACATCTCTCGGGCGGGAACCTGGGGGCCAGAGGGGAAGCAGAGGCCACAGGACTCATTTCCCGTGGCTTGCTCAGTCTGCTTTCTTACACACAGGCCCCACCCACAGTGGGCTGGGCCTGCCCACATTCATCATTAACGAAAATGTCCCACAGCTTGGCTACGGGCCAATCTAATGGAGAAGTTCCTCAGTTGAGGTTCCTCTTCCAAGATCAAGATGACACAACTAACGGTCACAGTGTCACAGTGAGGAAGCCCAGGGTGTTAGGGAGGGCGTGCTTCGAGAGGAGATGGAAGAGAAGGAGGTTAATTCAGAAAAGCAAGCAAGTCACAGAGCTGCACGGCTGTGTGGGAGAGCACTCGGAGCCGGGGATTCTGGGGAGGGAAATTGCCTTATCTCATTAAAGAGATAAAAATAAACTTACCTTATCCTATGAAAAGGGATAATATCATGCCCCCCTTTTTCAGACTTAATTCACTTTATTTTTCTTGTATAAAAACCCTTACGTAGTAGCCACAGCGGGAGCCTGGGTCCCTGGTGTGGGTTTTCACAAAATGGCCACTGAGTTCCTGATGAGGAGACTTTGTGAACACACTCTTTCCAGAAGTCAGGGGATCAGGGAGTTGTAGGCCTTAGAGATGGCATCAAAGGTGGCCTTGGTAGTGCCCAGGGTGGGAGTCCCCCCCGCTGATATGTAGCAGTCATTAATACTGGCCATCAGCAGCAGCTTCTTGGGGACAGAGGCAGAAATGATGCCAGTGCCTGGGGGTGGGGGAATAAGACAACATAGAGCCACAGTGGCCGGGCCTCTTGCATGGAGCAGGGTAGGGCTTGCCAATCTTGTTTTCTCAGTGGCTTCTCCATAAGGATGCTGAAGAGCTTGACCAAGATGATGGCCCCTCAGATGGCAGTGACTACCTCCTTGGAGCACTTAACACCAAGACCAACATGACCATTGTAATCCCCAATAGCGACAAAAGTCTTGAACCTGGTCCGCTGGCCAGCCTGAGTCTGCTTCTGCACTGGCAAGATCTTCAGAACCTCATCCTTTGGGGATGTGCCCAGGAAAAAGTCAGTAATCTCAGGTTCCTAAGTGGGCAGGGGAACAGGCAGATCTGCTCCAGGAACTGATCTTCATGTCCTGAACCAGGCACCCAGGTTGGTGATGGGCTTCCACTCCTTGTCTTTGACTTTACATCTATGGGGCCCACGGCCTTGACCATGGTCACAACTTCAACTATAACCAAACCGCCGCTGAGTTTTCCTGGGTCCCCAGGTCCTCTGGGCCCTCCCACTGTACCGGGGTGTTTTCCAAAGAAGAAGAAAGTGTGCCTGTCTCTTTAGCATGACTAAGGTGAAGAGTGAGTCCTTCCTCAGTGGTAGTGTGTGAGCCAATGCTAATTTTAATTAGCTAGGCCTTAGAGATCCAGGAAACAAAAATGCCCCTGCTCTGCAAGCCCCTTCCCCAAGGACAGACAGTTCCTGAGATGCTGGGGGCCGCTGTGTATGGGAGCCAATAAGCCACCTCTTTTCACTCCCCTCAACAAGTTTGTTTGATCTATCTGCACCAGATATTCTTGATCAAATGTGGGCAGAAGATTCGTAGTTAGGGAAAACATCAGGATATGTGCTTGCCCCTGATTGGACCTGACGGGAAATGCTATGAATTATGGGTTTTCCTTCTTAAACCCTTGCCAAACTTGATTCTGGGTTATTTCCCGGGAACCTGAGTATGGACCTGGCCAGAGCCCATCTCCCTGGCCAGTATTTAATTGAAGCTCGCTTCAAATTTGGTTTTAAACAATGGTAGTAGTCTTATTCTTGATCGGTGAGATTAACATGGTCCCTTAGCCAAGTGATTGTCATGGCCCCATTGGAAGTCTCTACAAAGGCCAGAGATTTTATTCTCTTGGCCAGAACTCTAATAGAACTCTGTACACCACACACACACACACACACACACACACACACACACACACACAACCTCACAGCCTGCTATACCACTCCTGGGTGGATACTGGAAGGACTGCACCGAAGATGCCATCTTATCAATGTTTATGGCTACTCTATCCATAGCTGACAGGAAATAGCAGCAATCAAATATGCCCATCAACACAGGAATGAACAAACAACATGTGGTACGTGCTCGCAGTGGAATTTCATGTATCTGCAAAGAGAAACGAAACCATGTATGTGCAGGGGATGGATGAAGTTGGAAATCATGTTTCATGAAATAAGCCAGCTTTAGAGTGACAGAAACCCCATGTTTTCTCTTACACAGTGAACCTAAATTTAAAATTGAATAGTATGCATATATGCCTCTATTTGCATATATGATTCTATTTATATATGTGTACATGCATATCTATCTATACAAACATTTATATCCTTATGTGTGTATGTATGTCTATATATCTATGTGCAAATTATATACATGTGCCCACGTATGTCTATATTTGTATATTTGTATGTGTATCATCTACCTATGCATGCATATATTTATTTATATATGAGTGTACATATGCCTAACTATATATGTGTAAATGTATTTCTATCTATATATGTGTGCATGCGTATCTCTACATGTGTATTTGCTAGCTAGGAAATGGGAAAGAAGATCTTAAGGAGGGAGGAGGCGATCTCAAGGAAGAGGGTGGCAAGAGGGTAGAGAAGGCACTATGTGGAAGAAAGAAGGGTTCTGGGAGGAGATGGATGAGGAGGGCAGCAAGGGCGGGGGACAAATGAGAACAAAATGTGGTGGCATCAGATGTGAAGCCATGAGAGTGCAGCCCCTTGTTCCGTATGCACCCTAAAAAAAACTAGCTGAAGGGAGGAATGATCACGTGCACACCGCCACCACCAGCACCAAACTGAACCGGGCATTGTGCCCAGAAAGCAGGACTGCCAGCATGGTGAGGACCTCCCTGAAGTTGCCCACCCCACCTCAGACGCAGAAGGGTGTGGTACTTGATGAGGACTCTTGCTTGTGATTGGGCTTTGTTCTGTCTTCCACACGCTCACAGACCCACAGAAGAGTGAGGACCTGGTCACACAGGGCACCTGGCATTTTCTGGGACATTAGGTCTGTAGGTTTTACCCAGTGACTCTATTTCAGAAGTGTCCTCTGCTGTTGTGCAATACACAACCGGTTACAGGCTAACACAGTGGCCCGGCTTCCACTTGCTGGTTTTGACAGTTTTCTCTCCCAAACATTTCTCAAACGGAGCAGCCAAAGGTCACCCTGCCATTTGTCCTTCACTCTACGGAAAACCTAGTAACCGAGACAGCACAGTGGCAAGGTCTGAACAGAGTTCAGCACCTGGGTGGCCGGGCACAGAAGGCTTTTGATTCTTGGTGCCGATGTGACGTCTGCGGGCGGGTGCTCCCTGCCCACTACCCAGCATGCAGCTCACACTGGAGCGCTGGGTTGCAAATTTCATGCCTGCCCACCCGTTCCCTACATCCTCTTCCAACCCTCACCCATGCCCACCCCCAGCCTAGGCATAATTTTAGAAACTTAATAGATGGTGGCTGCATTCTTGGCCCTGAGCCTGTGGGGGTGGGTCCCAAAAGGAGACAAACCTTTCTTTCTTCAGCCTTGTTGATTGAGATCCTCTGTCTTCCCCAGGGGCTGGCTTCTAAAGGGCCATTGTATGAGGACAGCTTCTTGCACACTCGACTCTTTGTGGGTCCCCACCACACTGCCCTGTCAGTCTGGATGGCCATGCGGGGTAGTGACAGTTGTTAGTGGTCTTCCCCAAGAGCCCCAAAGCCAACAGTAGCAGTGGGAATAGACTTAGAGGACCAAGATGTTGATGGCCTTGGGGCCACTTGTCATCATTCATTCATTCATTATCTAGTCAGCTAATCCATAGTCTGTTAGAGATGAGATCTTGTTTGGTAGAATTCACTCTATAGCCCAGGCTGCCCTCAAACTCACCGCAATCCTTCTGTCTCGGTCTTCTGAGTGGTGGGTTTACAGGTATGCCTCACAATGCTGGAACACTTTGTTATCTTACTACCAGAAATGGCAGGGCACACCTGTGTTTGGGAAGGGCAGATTGGGGGTGGATCAGGCCTGACGCTTGGCCACAGGGAAGGCATCAGGGTCTGCTGACTGCAGGGACTCGACCCTTTCTGGAAGCAGCCTTGGCAGAATTCTGGGAAAGAAGGATGTGATGGGAAGGAGACACACCCAGAAGCTGGGTTAGAACCCGGCATCTGAGGCTGGCTCTGGCAGGACGCACCCCCTTCTTTCCTCGTCTTCCATCCCAGCCAGTGGGACCACGTCATGCCCATTTCCAGATGGGGAAGTCAAGGCTCGCTAAAGTTACTCTTCTATGATCACTCGCTCAGTACCCTCCATATCTTATTTTAAAAAATCTATAACTTTATTGAGTTACAATTCATCCAGTAAAATGACAGCCAGCCCTGCATCACTCACATAGTCTGCTGTCAGTCTTTCCGTACTATTGCTTCACCTCAAATAAAGACGGTCTTGTTTCTTTTGTAAAGATAAGTAAGCAGCCAGTAGCCTTGAGGAAAGCACAGTTAGCTCCTGGTCCTTTCTAAAAATTCCATCTCATAAAGACCTTGATTTTCTTAGCTGCCCCCGTCTGGTTCCTGTGGTCCCCTGTGGGCACACTCCCTGAGCCTGCTGGCTCTGCTCTTCCTTCCTTCCAAGCTGTGTGGTGATTTAGGGTTTCAGATGCCATGTGAGACACGAGTGCTTCACCTCATGTGTCACTGCAGTGACAGAAACCTGGGCATTTGGTGGTCAGGCCACTGTGAGGGATGCACTCATGAACTCTGAGCACAGGCTCTCGCGTGGATGGTAAACTCTGAGCACAGGCTCTCGCGTGGATGGGGATCTCTGAGCGCAGGCTCTCGCGTGGATGGGGATCTCTGAGCGCAGGCTCTCGCGTGGATGGGGATCTCTGAGCGCAGGTTCTCATGTGGACGGGGAACGCTGAGCGCAGGTTCTCGTGTGGACGGTGAACGCTGAGCACAGGTTCTCACATGGACGGTGAACGCTGAGCACAGGTTCTCGCGTGGATGGGGAATTCTGAGCTGACTTCTCAGATTCCTGTTCATGCTGTGGCCATCCTTCCCAGTATACCTTAGGTAAATCTGGTTGTTGCTGGATGTAATTGCACAGGCCTGCCTTCCTAGCACTTGGAAGTTTGCAGTGTATGTGTGTGTGTGTGGGGGGGGGGAGTCAGTTCAAGGCCAGCCTGGATTTGTCAAACACACAGACAAATCTGACTTAGGAATTACTGCCCCGAATCAACTTCTTTTCTTTGTGTTCTCTACTTGCAGAGTGATGTTAGCCACAGGTTTGGCCTCTACAAACTCTACTGAAGAACAGTTAAGAAGCAAGGATCCTGTTCCATCCCCTAGAATTGCAGAGAGAGCCAGGATGGTGAGAACTCTGTGTCTGAGATGCTTGGAGGGGCTGTGCAGTGACACCGGCTATGGCTTCACTTGGAGGTCCCCTGCTCAGGGTCTACTGGTGCCGTGGTAAGTCCCTTAACCTGTCTCCAAGGAGCCGAGCTTTTGCTTGGCATCACACAGAAACATCTTGGGTTACCATGGCAGTGTGTGGTATGTATATTCATGGCATCTATTAGATAGAGGCCAGGAACAAACATTCTACAACACACTGCCACCTGACAGGAAGCACTTTACCCCAAGTGTGAACTGTGCCCAGCTGGGGAGCTTGTCTTGTAACGTATCCATGGCTTGTACATCTATACTCTTGCCACTTCCTGGCATGAATTTGAGGTCACTTACAAAGATGCCAACGAAACCAACGGGAAATGAGGAAATTGTGGTTAAAATTAACCCGAAGCAAGAAAATTAAACAAAACACAAGGGGGATGTGCTGGGGCTTTGAGCTTCCTAGCAGCCAGAGCGAAAAGAACAGCACAATCAATTTTGAGATTTTTTTTTCACCAGCTTAATGTTAGAAACAGACAGAGATCTCAAGGGCCTAAATGATTCAGGCCTGAGTTCTGTGGGTCAGAACAACAGCCTAGAGCCGATATCACTGTCTTCACAACAGCAGCTATGCAGCGCAAGCGTGGCACAGGCAGAGGCAGAAGCAGAAGCCAGTTAGATGTAGGGGGCTGTCCTTGGATCACCTGCCCTGGTGTGCGTGCCACTGTCTCAGCTGATTGTAGAGGAGCGATGGCAGATGACAGAGGGCTTACTCCCTAGGAGCTGTGTGTGGGATGTCTCTGAGCTCGGTTTCTTCATCCACATAATAGAACTTGTAATAGCCGCCAGCCATTGTGTATGTAAGGATGAACAGAGACTGAGTGCCTCAGCTGGGAGAGCACTTGTCTAGCATGCACCAAGCTCTGGGTTTAGTACCAAGTAGCATATAACTGTCTTCCAGCACTAGAGAGATGGAGGCTGGGGGATGGTGACCTTGTCTCAAATGGTAGCTCTGACATCCCAAGTTCAATCCCTGGATCCCACAATAGCAGGGCAAACTGACTCTTGAAAGTTGCCCTCTGACCTCTGCACATGCAGTGTGGCACTGGTGCACACTCTCCCTCTCCCCCCACTTCTCGTGCACACAGACTAATACTAATACCAATGATAGTAGTAGCAGTAAATCAAGAGAAATTTAAAACAGGCAGGTGTGGCAGCACATCCCTGTAACTCTAGCACTTGCAGGCAGAGGCAGGCAGCTCTGTGAGTTGAAAGTCTGCCTGCTCTACATAGAAAGTTCCTGGCTAGTCCGGGATAAATGGTGAGACCATGTCTCAAAAACAAAACAAAAACAAACAAACAAACAAAAACAAAGCAAATAAAAATAAAACAAAACCAAGATCCATCCAGTGGCTGAGAGGTTCTTGGTGTTAGGAACTAGGTGGCCCTCCCAGCCTGCACCCACCCCTCCCAGCACACTCCAGGGACTCACCACCAGCTGCCAAGTATGATTCTCCTATCCCTTTAAGTTCCCTGTCATCATGGCCCATTCTCTCCCTTCCCCACGCCCCTAATAAATCTCCTGTGTGAGATCCGTTTCATGGTGTGATTTCTGCGGCATTCCTTGGCCCCGATCCTCCAAAGTACTCTGCCACTCACCCTAACAATGGTGCTATGTGGCTGATAGGACACCCTGGTGCCTGTGCTCACCACTGGGTGACACTCAGACCCTGTCACCTGTCTCACAGATGCACCTTCTTGCCCACTGATCACTTGGCCCACCATCCTTCACCAGCAGTCGGTATGATCCCTCTCCATGGTATAAACACTTCCTCGAGTCTCTGGTACTCTTGGAGGCAGAAGACCCACCTCTGACCCTTTCCCTGTGGCGAGGCTTTGCTTTTTATCTTGGTGTCTGCCTTTTGACTTCATTTGGAAGATCTGGTACCAAGCACCGTGTCTCCTTGGGCTTTTAGCCCTGACCCCTGTCCAGTGAGGTGATGACCCCCTGAATGGCTAGTTCCCTTGAGCCCTGGGGATGCCTTGGAATTCAGGTCTTGGACCTTCCCCTCTATCTCAGGGATGGAACCACATCATACATAGGAAAACCTAAGCCTCTGCTGGACCCTGACCTAAAGGGCTCCAAATTTATTCACTTAACTTATGTTGATGGATCTGTAGGTTTGTTCCCAGGTGGGAGCCAGAGCTAGCAGGAGGGGAGAAGCAAAGGAGCAAGCCAGCTGCAGTGTGCCCACACCTGCTCTGCACCGCAGCGAGCCCACACCCGCACACACCTGCGCTTGTCTGCTGTGTCTGCTCTGAACCAAGCTGCTGCCCTAACTCTCCTAAGGTATGTACGGATCATTTGCTTGTGAATTTGATTCCAGTTCTAGAGTCCGATTCCTCAGCTGCCGCTTCCCTCTGGCCTGCTGTGCCGCCCACGTGGGCACCCATGTGCTTTTCTGGCTCCTGCAGTGTGCCACCCCTCTGGCCTGCAGCAACCACGTGGACGTCCCCCTCCTCTCCTGCCCTCTCCCTCTCCCCAGGAGCGGCAGTCCCACCTGTGGTAGCTTGGGACTTTTGCCTTTGCTTCCTGCCACTCAGAGCTACTTGCTCTTTCTCTCTATGTACCTTCCTGGGACTTACTTTGCAATTCCCTAGCCTCCCCCTAGGAGCTACCTGCTAAGTCCTGCAGCTTCTCTGCACTCTCATGGCTTCTATGGTATTGGAAGAAGTTTAATAAAAATTTAAGCAGGGCGGTGGTGGTGCACGTCCTTAATCCCAGCACTCGGGAGGCAGAGGCAGCGGATCTCTGTGGGTTTGAGGCCAGCCTGGTCTACAGAGCTAGTTCTAGGACAGGCTTCAAAGCTACACAAAGAAACCCTGTCTCAAAAAAACAAAACAAATACAAATTTAAGGTTATATTTGCTGCAACATATATATGTGATTCAACTCTGGTTTAGAACATACTGTATATGATGTTAAAATTTGAAGGTTATATAGGTCTACTCAGGTTATCAAAAACTGACATATCTAATATACTCAAACTCTTCAGAGATTTCCTGAATATGGCATTTTAAATGTTTAATAAAAAAGCTTTTGCTAATCTGTGACAGAGAGAAGTGCCAGCTCCTAGCAGCAACCCCAGGATCTCCTCCAGAGGAGACGACGGGCACAGACGACCTTCACTTGGAACGTACTTCAATGTGGCAACGCTGGACACCTGCTGCCAGAACCCTGTCCAAACTGTAGACAAGCCAGGCTCTAGGGAATGGATTTCCCCACATTACCTAGACAAGGTAGGTTGGTACCCCTAAGGTCCTCCAAAGGAAAATCTGTTCGATCTTCTGGGTCAGGAAGCCAAAGGTGGATGCTGGCCTGGTACTTTACCCCCAACAACCACGGAGGAACCTAGGGTGATTGTCCAGGTAGCCGATAAGTCTCTGGTATTTTTAATGGATTCAGAAGCTGCTTGGCCTGGACTTCCTGCTCACTCAGGTGAGATTTATCCTTCTCTGATGGTGTTGAGGACTAGGCTGGTGACAGCTTTGCCAGTTTAACAGCAGCAACCAGGCTCAGTCGCCTGCTCAGTGCTCTTCAGATGTAAAATTCAGGCCCTGGACACAGTTTACCTGACTACTGGACTCTAAAAAGAGAGATAAATCACAAAACTGATTTCAATATAGCGTTTTGATGTTCTGTTATTTAAAGGAACTTGCTTTACAGTGGCCTCTCTAGTAACCAATCACCTGTGTCTCGTGGCCAGTGTGAAGCCAACGGTGTGTAAGTGCACTTTCTAAAGCCAACGGTGTGTAAGTGCACTTTCTAAAGGCATAAGAACACCACCAGAGCCATTGCCCTGGCTCTGTAGCAACAGACACAGCCACAAGCTCAGGGTTTTAAGTTCCCTTTGCTTGTCTTCTAAATGTAGTTTGAAAGTGCTTCTTATTGTGCTAACACACTAATGTCCAATCTGTGCACACCCAGGCTTCTGGACAGAGGAAAGGGTGTTCGTGCTTTTAACTCAAAATCATTTTGGGTCCCCAAGCCTTGACTATGTCTCAAAGCCGTGGGTCTACTGTCTTTTCTACAGTGTGGATTTCAGTACAGATTACAATGGCAATGCTAACATATGTAAAATTTACCTCTTGTTGTAAACTTAAAAAATTCTTGTAAGCTTTAGGAAATTGGCTTGAATCCACCCCTCATGGGTCAAATGGACTTCAGATAGATTGTCAATCAACTACCTGTTTTCCCTCCTGTCTATTCCGTTTATTTCTGGAGGTGAGAATCAGCACGCACGCGCGCGCGTGCACACACACACACCCATCTTTCCCTGACCTTGGGACTTCCCTCACCCAACTACCAGGACTATGGGCCTAAAAGTTTCAAATGGACACCTAAGAAAAAAAATTTCCCTAAACTCCTACTTTACCTTCTGTCCCTAGTCTATCTGTCCCAGATTTCAAATCAACTATAGACCATTCTGACACCAGCTCCAGGTATTCCCTCAAAATCTGTATCCCAGATAGCTTCAGCGTGACTAGCCCCAGGTGGTCCAGCTTCACAGACTGCTCCGTCTGCAGCCTGTACATCCCTAGCCCCAGAGAATCCCACAAAACAATCTGCTCTTCCAGGGCTTGGCAAGCATCCCAGCTTTCTTGGGTCCTCAAAAATATTGATGCCCCTAGACAATAGGAAGCAGTCTAAAGAGCAAGGCACCCCCATTCCTGCCTCACCATCACCCCTTCCTATGGCCTCACCTTTCATAGTAAACAAAAGGAAGGAATGTTAGATACCAGGTGCCTCGCTACAGTCTGCCTTCAGTCACTCAGTGCCAGCAGCCATGTCTTCACCAGTGGCTGAATGTGACACTCCTACCCTTTAAAAGGTCCCCTGCTGTCATGGTTCCCACACACACACCTTGTCCCCTCTCAGAGGTGGCCTTTCACCCCCTTCCCTGCCACTAAATCACTTGTGTGAGAGCGGTTGCATGGTATGATTTCTGCAGCATCCCTTGGCCCCATCAGCCAAGGTACTTTCTGCCCCAAACCCTAATACGTGGGGTTTATAAGTGCATGAGACAAACCGTGAGATGTATGGAAAGTGGACAGTGAGCAGCGGGCAGTGCACTGTCTGTCCCCTGTATGTTTCTGTGACACTCCACAGCAAGCTCTGGGGGACCCCATGTGATGAATGCTCTGGGAAGCTGGTACCTGGGAAGGGGAGGTACAGTCTGTGGTGAGTGGCTGCTGGTGGCTTCCTGTGGGACAAGGGCACCTGCCTTGGGCTGCGAGATGTGGGCATTCCACTGCCTACCCACTGGGGTGCTCCGTGATGCCTGTGCTTTGCTTTCCTCTCTCTCAGACTCCCTTCTCTGCCAGATCCTGGCCCTCCTTGGTCCCTCTTTGTTCTGTCTTGCTTGCTTGTTTTGGGACACAGGAAGTTGATGACTTCCCTCTCTTGCTGTCCTTCCAGGAAATGGGAAAGATTCTGCCTGGGAGCAGGAAGCAGTACAATTGCCCAGGAATCTGGCCTGGGGTGAAGGGTGTCCCTAAGATCTCAGAAGAAAGACACCAAACCAGCCTCCCCCAGCTACAGAGGACATACCACATACTGGGCCACATTATTAGGAGAATGTAGATGGCCAGTGATGTTAACAGCGTTCCTCAGACGTCAGGAACCAGTCAGTACAGGAAGAAACATTGCTCTTTCCACAAACTGTGTGGGTGTGGGAGACCAAGATCAGGATCTGTGTGGGGAAAGAAAAGGTTCCTCACTATAGGGGCCTTTGGCAGCTGCTGCTGAGGATCCCACTGCAGTCCTTCACATCTGGAGGCCAGTTCCTGGAGAGGGAGGGACAGCCCTCTGTTTCCTGTTCCACTCCAGTTCCCGACAGGGAGAACAGATGTCTTGGATCCGGTGACAGAGACCTTGCAGCCGCTGGGCGTGGCAGTCCCTTGGAAAGGCAACTGTCCAGCCCCTTTCCCAGCAGCCTGGAAACAACGAACGCTTCCCAGTTACACTTCTGGGAATTTGCCTAAGGATAGGGTCCTAAAAGCAGAAAAGTCAGGTATGGGGCACCCTGCCATCCTGGAAGCTGGGAGGCTGAGGCAGAGGAATGACGTAAACTCTAGATCAGCCTGTTTGAAATTCAGGCCAGCCTGAGTTGCAGAATGAGACCTTGTCTGAACAAAATAAGAAACAAATACTGCAAATGTAGAAAGGAAAGAAGAGAGGGTGGGAGGAAAAGTGTTGTGTGTGTGTGTTGTAGTACACACTTGTGAACCCAGCAGTTGGGAAATTGAGACAGGAGGATCTCAAGTTCAAGGCCAGCCTGGACTACACAATTAGATGTTCTGAAGAACAACAACAAACTTTTTTTTTTACAGTTTTTGTTGGTTGTTTTTATTTATTTATTTATCTTTTATTTATTTATTAAAGATTTCCGCCACCGCCTCCCATTTCCCTCCCCTTCCCCCATCAAGTCCCCCTCCCTCATCAGCCCGAAGAGCAATCAGGGTTCCCTGACCTGTGGGAAGTCCAAGGACCACCCTCCTCCATCCAGGTCTAGTAAGGTGAGCATCCAAACTGCCTAGGCTCCCACAAAGCCAGTACGTGCAGTAGGATCAAAAACACATTGCCATTGTTCTTGAGTTCTCAGTAGTCCTCATTGTCCACTATGTTCAGCAAGTCCGGTTTTATCCCAGGCTTTTTCAGACCCAGGCCAGCTGGGCCTTGGTGAGTTCCCGATAGAACATCCCCATTGTCTCGGTGTGTGGGTGCACCCCTCACGATCCTGAGTTCCTTGCTCGTGCTCTCTCTCCATCTGCTCCTGATTTGGACCTTGAGATTTCTGTCCGGTGCTCCAATGTGGGTCTCTGTCTCTGTCTCCTTTCATCGCCTGATGAAGGTTAATATTCAGGAGGGTGCCTATATGTTTTTCTTTGGGTTCACCTTCTTATTTAGCTTCTCTAGGATCACGAATTATAGGCTCAATGTCCTTTATTTATGGCTAGAAACCAAATATGAGTGAGTACATCCCATGTTCCTCTTTTTGGGTCTGGCTTACCTCACTCAGGATAGTGTCTTCTATTTCCATCCATTTGCATGCAAAATTCAAGAAGTCCTTGTTTTTTACTGCTGAGTAGTACTCTAATATGTATATATTCCATACTTTCTTCATCCATTCTTCAATTGAAGGGCATCTAGGTTGTTTCCAGGTTCTGGCTATTACAAACAATGCTGCTATGAACATAGTATAAAAAAAAAAAAAGCATGGCTGGGACTGGAGCTCACCTGGGAGAGCATTTGTCTTGCGTGCACAAAGCCCAGTTGAGTCCCCAGTGGCACCAGGTGTGGCGTGGAATGTCATTGCAACACTCAGGAGGTGAAGGTAGGAGGATGAGGAGGTCAACTTTATCCTCAGCAACATATGCAGTTTGAGGGTAGCCTAGGCTTCATGAGACCATGTCTCAAAAACAACAAACAAACCAAAAGCAAAATAACCAGAGAAGACAAAACCCGACAGCCCACATGTGACACTCGTGGGCACTGCTGTGGGGATGACAGTTGCCCTGGTGCTGAGCTGACTGTAGGCTGGGAGGTCTACTCTAGGATTCTACCACTTTGCTCTGGAGGGTGGGCAAGGCTGGCTGGGACCCTGGTGGCACTTCAGGGGACTGGGTCTGGTTTTGAGAATGAAGGAGGATTTTCTCAGACTGATCCCTAGAGAAGGGAGCAGAGGACATAGAGGAAAAGCCAGGGCTGTGCAGTCCCTGGGGGTGGTGCTGGCAAGGGGGGCACAACCTTTCTCACAGCAGCTCCTCATACAGTCCTTCCCAGGGATGGAAGCCAGATAATCTTTCGTACAGAATCCTTAAAAACAGGCTTCCTTCCCTGCAAAAGCAATGTATGCTCATTGTTAAAAACAAAACTGTACAGAATTCTGTGAAGTCCATTGGCTTGACACCTTCTTTCCATCCCAAGGAGCCATTTCTGGGCTATTTGTGTTTTCTCTTTTAGATATTTTACATCCAAATTTTCCAAACTAAATTTGTTTTCTTAAGCTCCAAGCCACACAATAAAGAACAGATTTTACTTTGTAACCCAGTATGTGCAGCTTTGCATGTAACTAAAGTAGATATTTTAGGCAGTGGTGATCCTCGGGACATCAGGGCCTGCTCCCATTCTGTTGTTTCTTTCTGTTTAAAAAGAAGGGATGCCACCCTGGGAGGTAGTGGCACAGGCCCCTAACTGAAGCAAGGAAGCAGAGGCAGAGACAGGCAGATCTGTGAGTTCCAGGACAGCCAAGGCTACACAGAGAAACACTGTCTAGAAAAAAAAAAAAAAAAAAAAGAATGGTGTTGCTTTTCAGCAGAGCCTGGTGACGTCCTGACCCATGACTGTGTGACCTGCAGAGACAGCTGGTGGGTGCCATCTGACAAGGCTCTCGATTCCCTTTTCTGCAGCTAAATTTGCATATGGGACTTAGCAGGCAGCCACTTTTTCTAGCATTTCCATGCTCAGCCTGGGCAGGCCCTTTCCTCCTGGCAGGGTAACAGAGCACCTCATGTGGTAGGGCAGCTGGGTGAGGGGTGGGGTGGAGCAGCAGGAACAACCTCTCTTCTCCACCTCTGTCTCTTCTCCCTCCACAAATTGTCCACAGACTTCCCTGCGATTTGACCTGTAACACACACACACACACACACACACACACACACACACACACACACCCCACCAGCAGCAGCAGCAGCAACAAACAAGACCCCTGGCCCATCTCCAGTCAGTTGGGCTGCCTTAGCTCATGGCTCCCAGCGCCTCCAGGCTGACCCCAGGACTCTGCTGTGGTTCTGAGAATCACCTACCCCGGTTTTGGACTGACATAAATCATTTCTCCTTTCTTCTCTCATTTCCTCTTTTATCACTTTAGGGATTCGGGGAAGCGATCCTTGGTAGCAGAACCTTTCCCATCAGGGAGCGGGAAGCGACTTCTAATGCTCACGCACTGGTCCTGGCAGGGGCCTAGAGGCTACAGGAAATGAGTGGACACAGCACCTGGGGTCCTCTTGGCCTCAAAGTCTGGTCCTCCTCACATAGAAGTAGTATTTCTATGCTTCCTGCTCAGGACCTATCTGCGCTCTAGCTTTGCCTTTGAGCTAACCAGCTGTGTGACTGTGGGCAAGTGCATTGCCATCTCTGAGAGCTGATTGCCTCAGACAGGTAATAACCATAGCTCCTGCCTCCTGCTCTCTTGTGGGGCTAAGCAAGTGAGTAGGCTATGAGGCTGATGATTGGCTTGTGTCGCAGCCTTTGTTATTTTAAATACTTCTTTTTATTTATACGTATGTTTGCCTGCGTGTTTGTCTGTGTACCACACGTGTGCCAAAGGTGGATCAGAAGATGGCATCAGATCCTCTGGAACTGTAGTTATGGATGGTTATTAACCAACATGTGAGTGTTGGGAGCTAAACCCAGGTCCTCTGCGTGATCAGCAAGTGCACCACCAAGTCCTCTCTAGTCCATAGTATTATTTTTTAGATAAGTATTTGGAACAATATGCAGGCTCCAGGACTATTTATAAATAAAATTTTGTTTATTAATCATTTTAAACTTTGTCTGTTTTTTGGTTTTGGTTTATTTGAAATAGGGTTTCTCTGTGTAATTGCTCTCCTGTCCTGGAACTCATTCTGTAGGCCATGTTGGCCTTGAGCTCACAGAGACCTCCCTGCTTCTACTCCTGAGTGCTGGGATTAAAGACATTCGCCACCATTGCCCAGCTATTTTTAAACTATTTTTTATGTGTACGGGTGTTTTGCCTGCATGCATATCTATGTACCAGGTGTGTGCAATGCCTACAAGGCCAGGAGATCGTGTTAGATCCCTTAAGTCTGAAGTTATAGATGGTGTGAGCCATGTGCGTCCTGGGAATTGAACCCTGGTCCTGTGGAAGAACAGACAATGTTCTTAACTGCTGAGCCATCTCTCCAGCCCTTACATAATTATTTTTTACTTTTGCAGAGCTGAGGATGGAACTCAGGACTTTGTGCATGCCCCCACCAGGTTGAAGCTCCTGTGAATGTGTGGAAGTGGGCAGTGGAAGTCAGGTGTGATGTACACCTGTAATCCCAGACTTGAGAGGCTCAGGCAGGAAGATGGCAAGTTCCAAGCTAGCCCTAACTACATAGTGACACTTGCTTCAATAAAAACAAGGGGGTGCTGGGAGGTGGTGGGACACGCCTTTAATCCCAGCACCTAGGAGACAGAGGCAAGTGGATCTCCGAGTTTGAGGCCAGCTTGGTCTACGTAGTAAGTTCCAGATCATCCAGGACCACACAGAGACACCCTCTTTAAAAACAAAACAAAACAAAACAAAACAAACCCCAAGGGGGTTAGAGAAGTTGCTTGGTGGTCTCAGGAGACCAAGAGTCAGGCTGTAACTTCAGGTGAGATGCTTCAGGAGGGTCTGGATGAGAAGGTGATCCTGAAGCAATGCTTGAGGGAAGAAACAAGGAGCATGGGTACCTTGGTGGCAGTAGACCAGGAAGCAGGAAGCAAGTGCAAAGGTCCTGGGGTAAGCCATACTGGTGCAAGAGCCTGTGTGGCTGGAATAATGAAGCATTTATCGAATTATTCTTGATTGATAAAAACTTGGGAGCCAGCTATCTCCTTTGCTCAGTTTTTCTGTGACCATGACCAGTAACAAGTTGCAACCCCCCTAAGTGATGGCTGACATCCATAATCCTTCCAATGACCAAAAAAACACCCATTACACCTCTTGGGAATGTGGGTGCTGTGATCTTAAAATTACTTCCTGTTGTCTGGGGGTAACAGCCCCTTTAGAAGACCCTGAGAAATTGAGATAATGGTGAATTATCTATCTAGTCAGAAAACTGGCTGTAGCATTTGTTGTCCAGTTTCTGGACAATGGGAAAGTCCAGTCTGTGAGGCTGGACCCTCTCACCTAGCAGCTTTGCAGTCTGATCTTTGGGTGGTGTTTGTTAACTTGATAGCATCACCACAGTCCAGGTGGAATTGTTGTTGGGTCCTGTCATCTTTTTGGAGACTTCAAAGGAGTGGTCAGAGTTCACTGCAGAAAATGTAAACATTTTAAAATGTCATATGCAACAAGATCTTGAAGAGGTTAAAGGATGACAATTTGTTAAATATATCCAGGGTACACGAACTTAATTCCTAGCTACCTGCTTCAGACTCAAGCCAGAAATCATGTACAGGAAGCTAGATGGAGCCTATTTTTAGAATTAGTGTTCTGTTTGACCATTAATATCACAATAGAAAATATGTGTGTGGGAGTATGTGTGTGTGTATACAAATCTTAATTTTATAAACTTTGAAATAATATTTATAACTTAAGAAAAGTTTTAAAGAGTCAAAATAAAACCAAAGGATTAAGAGAGTATGATATATAGAATAGTCCCTTAATTTTGGATTTTCTTCTGTTCCATACCAGGTGACTCTTGTGACATGAGACAGAGATTTTGGACACATGCTGGAGCACTGTTAGTCTTAATTTGTACATGTATTCCCACAATGGCCATAACGTCTAATAAATGTGTAATTACAGAATCAGCCCTTTCAGAACTCAAAGCAGTTGCTCACTGAATTCTTGAATATGTAACTACAGTATGGTGCACATACTTTACTTTTATAAGCTCTGCAAAATGAAACATATCCATTTTTCAAATTTCATTTCTTTGAGTGCCTTTTGCAATACTTCCTGCAGGTAATGAAGTTGGTTATACAAAGAACAAGCAGGGCATTTCTTTATAATTTCCTTGGCTTGTTGCCAAGTGATAGAAAAATATTTCTTCAAGTCTTTGCTGTTAACATGGTATTTCATATGAAATCTGAGACTTCTAGAACATTTCCTACATGTAGCTGATCAATTTCATTATTACCTTGTGCTAAAAGGCCTGGTAGCCCTGTATGGGATCTGATGTGTGCTATATACAAGAAATAATTTTTATTTCTGATTATTTCTTGTAGTTGAAAAAAATAAAAAAAGTTAGTTCTGAATAATCTGGAATAAGTTCAGTGTTTCAACATGTAAAACAACTCTTTATATTGAGAGTCAGATACTATATTAAGAGTTTGTGGAAAATATAATAATACCATGAGAATAGCATGTAATTCTGACTTTTGAACAGCATCATAAGAGCTTTGTGTCAATTTACTTAAATTTCCTTACACCCTGCCTTTCCTGATTTGTTTGCATCATACTGAATGTAAGGCCTCCAGAAATGGTATTCCCATACAATGTGAGGAAGGATCCAGTTAGTTCTCTTTATAAACAGAAGTCTCTTGCTTTTGAAATATTTGTTGCTAATCTCTACCAAAAAATTGCTGCAAGCTCTTTGCCAATGTTCATTTTCTGTCCATAATGAGGCAATTTCAGCTTTAGTAAAAGTCACCACAATTTCTTTTGGGTCTATTCCTGCTCATTGATAAAGTGTTAATTTTCCTTTCAGAATCAATTCAGAAACCTTTTCTTTCATCCTTCACACACACACACACACACACACACACATATATATATTTGAGACAGGGTTTCTCTGTATAACAGCTCTAGCTGTCCTGGAACTAGCTCTGTAGACCAGGCTGGCCTTGAACTCACAGAGATCTGCCTGCCTCTGCCTCCCGAGTGCTGGGATTAATGATGTGTGCCACTATTGTCTGGTCAGAAACCTTTTCTACAGAGTCTTATTTTGTTGCTCTGTTTGTGTGCCAGAAATATCCATTCTAAAATATTATCTGCTCTCTGCATAAGAATTCCCATGGGAGGATGCATAAAAGGTAAAATAACCAGAATTTAATCAAGCTCTGGGTGCAAATGATCCACTTGTGCATCTTGTAATTTCTTTTCTATCCAGAGCCAAGTCTCTCTCAGTCTCAGATCATAATATTTTTTGGACTATTTAAGTCCTTATCACATTGTAAGGTTTGAAATAAATTATTTAGTTCTTGAGTTGACAATCCAATTGTGGGCCTTAGCCAGTTAATATCTCATAGCAGTTTTTGAAAATCACTGAGTTTGTAATTGATCTCTCCTGATTTGTATTCTCTGTGGTTGAATTTTAAAAGCCTATCTTAAATCCTAAGTAATTAATAGAATCTCCTCTTTGTATTTTTTCAGGTGCAATTTGCAATCCCCAACACGGCAAAATTTTCTTTACCTCTTCAAACATTTTTCTAAGGCATCTGAGTCTGAATTACCTACTAAGATATTATCCATATAGTGGTAAATTATAGATTGAGGAAACTTTTTACAAATTCTTACTGATGGTGGTCATATAAAATATTGACCCATGGTAGGGCTGTTTAAGAATCCTTGTGGAAGAATTTTCCACTGAAAACTTGTAACAGGCTGGGGGATTAAGCAGGTTTTCCTCTATACTGTTCCTGTAAAGGTATAGTAAAAAAGCAGTCTTTTAAACCATTCTAGAGAAGGCAAGGGAATCCCAGGCTGTAAAGAGCCCATTGGCTGAATCATCTTATTTATGGCTCTTAAATCTATTAACATTCTCCATTTTCCAGATTTCTTTTTAATGACAAATATAGGAGAATTCCCAGGACTAGTTGATTCCTCAATATGCTTAGCATGTTTAGCTGCTCCTGTCCTAGTTGTTCTAACACCTATAATTTCTGATGTCAAAGGCCATTGTTCCACCCAGACAGGTTTGTCAGCCATTTTAAAGATAGGGCTTCTGGTACCTATTGGGCCTCTGAGTGCCCCCTCAGTGCCCCTTCCGTGCTCAGACAGAATGCCTACAGCAAGGGGGGATGGCTAAAGGGAACAGGATGAACAAATCAGCTCACACATGCCTTCTTCTCATGTCTCTTTATTCCTACAAAGGATTTCCCATTCCCAGAAGTCTTCCAGTTTATATACACACAGACACAATTAGCAATTCTCTGGCAATAGCAAGGATAGCAGGCGTGTTTTCCACAGGGCTGTGAAGACAGATAAGTCTGACAAAGTGGGCACCTATTAACTTACTTATGTCTCAGAGAATGCACAGCTGTGAGACTTGCCAGGAGATACTGGGAGGATTAGTTAAGGAAGGAGCTTTAAGTCAGTATTGAATTCTTAGGAGAGAAAAAATGTTTTCGCGTACTAACTACATTTCTTAAGTGTGACTAGTTAAGCTAGAAGTTTGTAATTAGTAAATGTAGAAAAAAGGGATGAAAACGTGGCAATACTATACACTCTCCAAGCACTGTCTTGTTTCGCTCTGCAGTGGCTGGGAACACAGCATTGTAATAACCATGGCAACCAGCGTAAGCTATGGGAGGAAAATGGATGGTGCTTGATTCGCATTAACATTTTCGTCAAATGTTAACTGGTTAAAGAAAACATCTTAGCCCTAGATCAAAGGAAAAGCTATGATTATATAGTGTAAAATCCAGAGGCTGCCGCTTCTAGCCTTGGGCTAAGCAGTGGACGCTCATACCTGCTGATGCCCAGGTAAGCAAGAAATACTTTCTCTGGGACTGGTTAAGTGATCCAGAGCTTTTTCTTATATCTCCAGGGGTAAAGGCACAAACAGTTAATTACTAGGATCTTGTATGAAACCGAGGTAAAGGTAAATACAGAATATTAATAGCTTGTTAGGGAAGAGCAGGGCCAGCGAGTTGTGCTCTCCTAAGACAGTTGTTAGAACAATCAGGGAGCCCAGTCCTCCTTCTTAGTCCCTGTTCTTTGATTTGCAAGACTTCTCTCCGGACTGGATGTTCTGCCATGAAAGATAATTGTGGGGAGCTTGTTTCTAAGTTTATAGCAGGGAATGGGCATGGCTTTAACTGTGAAAACAAAGGTTTTTAGACTGTGTGAATACTTTCACACCAGGACCCCACAGTGTGGGAGGAGGCCATCCAGTATAGCAGTACATGAGGGAGGTATGCCCAATAATTGATTAAAATACTGCTTGGATTTTGGAGTCAAATCCCACTATGGAAAAGGGAGTGCCACGGCTTCCCAAGGGTTTTACAGAAGTGACAGTGACTATTCAAAAGGCAGGTATCCCCAAAGCTCTGCAAATCAGGTTTCCTCCATCAGAATGTGTGATGATCCCAGTAGGTCTGCCTTGTGATTTTGTCAACGGAGATCTCACTGTATAATCCTGTGGCCCACAGCAGGTACCTTTGAAAGATCAACAGCTGTTGAGCCCTGTTTATGTACAACCAGAACAGTCTGGGACTGTTTTTGATAATACCTTTTAATATTTGTCTCAGAAGCATTCTTTATTTTATGGTTTGTTTCTGAGATTGGAGGAATGTTAATCTGGGCTTTCCACTATGTACAAATCACATCCCCATAAATTTATTGCTGTGTTAGCCATAGATGGCTTTAATTTACCCATTTGTCCTTCTATCCCTATATATTCAATCCACCTTGTACTTTGTTTTACCTGCGAAACAATCCTTAGAAGCTAAATATTTACCTCCCGGAGAGGCCAATCTGGATGCCAAGATTTTGGTAAAATTATTGTTACATCTGTATCAGTGTCTACCAAGCCTTCAACTTCAATACCTTTTATTTGTAGTTTTATCTTTGGTCTCTGGTCATTTATAGCAGTTTGCCAAAATACTTGTCTTATGGTCTTTCCTGAAATTTTTGTTTTGTCTAATGAACTGTTATGTCAACCAGAACAGTGTGGCTTTTAACAATAGGCATTAAGTATTTTAATTGTTCTGTGGAGGAGTTTCCCCAATGCTGATAGGGAATGATTGAACCAAATTTGACATGGAAGCCTGCAAGAGGCCCCGTAAGGCATTTCTCAATGGCAAAGAGTTACCTTTCCTGTCCCATATTGAACTGCTTCCATTATCCATTAGTCTAATGCCAGACTGATGTTGGATTCCCCTCTGTATTCTGTGATGATGTTTTATTACCATTGGTTAATAAAAAAGCTGCTTTGGCCTATAGCAGGGCAGAGTATAGCCAGGCTGGGAGAGATACAGAGAGAGAGTAGGCAGAGTCAGGGAAATGCCATGTAGCTGCCAAAGGAGACAGAAGCCAGAACTGTATAGCAATACACAGAATAATAGAAATGGGTTAATATGAGATGTAAGAGTTACTTAATAAGAAGTCTAAGCTATTGGCCAAACAGTGTTTTAATTAATGTTTCTGTGTGATTATTTTGGGTCTGAGTGACCAGGAAACAAACAAACATCCTCCGCCTACAAAAGGATGTGTCAATGTGGAGCTAACCCACATGACCAGCCACACAATTTGGGTCCAGGTATTTGTATATCCACTTGGGGTCAGGAGGAAAATAGCTGAGAGCATGTCAGCTGCTCAGTCCCCATGCCTGGTAAAACAGTTGGATCAGGGCTGCTAGGCATGCACAGACAAGAGAGTAAGGCAGATTCCCACCACCATACACAGAGATATTTCTAGGCTGTACAGGTGCTGCATGGCAGACTTAGCTTTTACTCAGATAAAAGGGGTTTATGTGCTGCATGGTGCTTCCCAGAGTTGAGGTGTAAGCACAACTCCCATCTGGTGGTCCCAGAGCTGGCGGTAAAGGTAGCTCCACCATATTAAAAGGCTGAGAGAGGTGGAGTCAGCATCCAGGACTGTTGCAACCAAGCTGCTAACCATTTTAAAAGCACTCCTGGTCAGAAAATGATTACAGATAGATGCAATAAAGATTCAGATAGAAATAAACCTCTAAATGGGTCATAGTGTGTTTAAAATTGTATGTAGGCCTGGGAGAGAGAGGAAAAGAGTATAGACAGTTATAATATAAAAGAGTACAGTCATAGATTAAAGGAGTAAAGATAATAAATATTGAACTTGTAGAAAAAGTAATAGAGTAAGAAAATAAGCCAGGTAAAGATGGAATATACATTGTGAATCTGGATTATGTATGCTATTGTGTTTTCTTTTAACTCTTTGACTGTGAATGTGAATGAACTAAGTACAGCTAAGTATTGTACAGGCTGCTAAGCTAAACCAACATATACACTTAAAAGGTATCTTGACTTCAAAATTTGGGTCTAAGGATATGTTGGAAAAGAAGCTCTACTTTTGTTTCCACAGAGGGTGAGGACCAGTGGATTCCTTCTAGACTAACATGATTTGATGGACCAAGACCTCTGAAAGGTCTCCACAAACACTTTGCCCAACAAACAGCAGGAAGCAGTTTAGAGAGAACTACACCCAAATTCCCAAATACTGTTTATAAGTATTCATTTACATTTAAAGGAGGATAGAATATAGAGATGAATACTTTGCATTGGTATGGATCTTGGTTTATTGATAAATATTTAATTCAATTTTGTTATATATATTTATACTCTTGATTAAGATATTGTATTTATGCAGCTCATTTAAAAATGTAGTGTATATTGAGAAATACAGGTTAATAAATAGTTGTCTATAAAAGTCAAGTTTGTTGTCATGTTAATTAGGTTTTGTAGATGTACAGAGATGTATATCAGATGGATAGGTATTCTTCAAACCTTTCAAAGACTTACAGAATATGGTATTTAAATGTTTTTAAAACTTAGATTTTCCTCAACAACAAGGCATATCTGCTTCTGGCAGCACCAATTACTTCAAGAGGATAATGGACATTGAAGAGACTCCTCATAGAGTTTGTTAGCCATTTGGGCAAGAAACTGCTCTTGTCTGGACTGCTTGATGTTGTGCTATATAAACTGGACATGCAGGACCCACAGAAAAATGACTGCGAAAGTTGCCTAAAGAAGGTAAGACAGTCCTTCAGGGTTCTTGCTTCATGAAAAAGTCTGCCAAACATTCTGCAGGACACAGAAGAAAGTGACTGACAAACTGCTGATATAGGCAGAACTATCTTTAAAATTTCCTGCTTCATGGAAAAGTCTGCCAGATACTACAGGCCTGTAGGCTAAAGATGGGTGCCCCAATGTTACAAAAGAACTGTGGGTGACTGTCCAGGAAGCAATATGTCACTGTCAGTTCTAGAGTTTTAGAAGTTGCTTGCAATGCACTTCCTGTTTACTTAGGTAATATTATATTCTTCTGGAGCCTTTGATGGAGTTGAAGAAAAATAGTTATAATTATAAAAAATAAATTAGATATAAAACTTTAGATTCACAAAAATAAGATTAATGAAAGAGTATTTTCCTTAATTTGTCAAATGTAAATGGACTAAATAATGTACCTATAATTCTTGCTTGAAACTTGTTTTGTTATATGTAACTTTACCACGTTAAAATTAAAACCTTCATTTTTTTGTTGTCTTCATTGAGCTTTATATTTTTCTATGCTCCCCTCCCTTCCCATTCTCTCCTCTTCTCTTCTCTCCCATGGTCCCCATGCTTTCAGTTTACTCAGGGCAGGATATTTTGTCTTTTTCTGTTTCTCATGTATGTCTCTCTTAGGGTCCTTATTATTGCCTAGGTTTGCTGGGATTGTGAATTGTAGGCTGGTTTTTTGTTTTGTTTTGTTTTGTTTTATGTCTAAAAGCCATTTATGAGTGAGTACATATGATATTTGTCTTTCTGGGTCTGGGTTACCTCATTCAATATGATGTTTTCTAGATCCATCCATTTGCCCGTAAATTTCAAGATATTTTTTTTCTGCTGTGTAGTACTACACTGTGTAAATGTACCACATTTTCCTTATCCATTCTTCGGTCAAGGGGCATTTAGGTTGTTTCCAGGTTCTGGCTATGACAAACAATGCTGCTATGAACATAGTTGAGCACATGTCCTTGTGGTACGATTGAGCATCCTTTGGATATATACCCAAAAGTGGTATTACTGGGTCTTGAGGAAGGTTGTTTCCTAATTTTCTGAGAAATCGCCACACTGACATCCAAAGGGGTCTTACCAGCTTGCATTCCCACCAGCAAAGCAGGAGTGTTCTTTTTACCCCACATCCTATCCAGCATAAGTTGTCATCAGTGTTTTTGATCTTAGCCATTCTTTCAGGTGTAAGATGGAATCTCAGAGTTGTCTTGATTTTTATTTCTCTGATGGCTAAGGACGTTGAACATTTTCTTAAGTGTCTTTCAGCCATTTTAAATTCCTTTGTTGAGAGTTCTCTGTTTAGGTCTGTACTTCATTTTTTTTTATTGGATTATTTTTTCTTTTGATGACCAATTTCTTGAGTTTTTTGTATATTTTGAAGATCAGACCTCTGTCTGATGTGGGATTGGTGAAGATCTTTTCCAATTCTGTAGTCTTCTGTTTTGTCTTATTGACCGTGTCCTTTGCTTTACAGAAGCTTCAGGAGGTCCCATTATTAACTGTTTCTCTCATGGAGGGCCTGGGGGAGGAGGAGGGAAAAGCCATCTGCAATGGTGAGTGTGATGGCTGCAAAGTTGGCCATGAGTGTCTGCCTTGTGATCTTGTGCTCTGTGCTGGACGCCAGATGAAGCATTTATCTAATCATTCTTTATCGATAAACACTTGGGAGTCAGATATCAGGGTAAAAACGTGAATGATCAGAGAAGTGGCAGAGAAGTGACCAGTGACTTCCTCTCTCTTTCCTTCCTCAATCCAAAAGGGCTGAGAACCTTCTAAGCCCCTCTCAACTACTTCCTGTGTCTCCCTGTATGTCCTTGCTCTTTTAAAACCTCTATGGCTAATTTTGGTCAGCTCTGCCCTCTGACTCAAGTAAACTTTACAGGGAGTGTCAGAGTGCAAACAAAATATCACACAGCAGAGTGAAGTGCTTATGTCTAGGGTGATGGGGGCAGGGAGGAAACAAGAGGCTGGCAGTTCATAGCTCTCCCACTATGGGATACCTAAATAGTGAGGTGCGGAGGTGGGTGGCTTCCCTGCCTGGGATCATTTTCTTTTTTGAGGTGGAATTACAAAAGACATTTAGTAAGAAAATGTCTCTGGGGCCAAGGATGAGCTTGGTTGGTAGATTGCCTGCCCAAATTTGTGTGAGGCTGGCCTAAGGGAGCCTGGCCTGAGTAACAGCTGGGGGCCATCATCAATGCTCCCCCAATGTCACTTCTAGAACCACTTCCTAAATCCTCAGAAGCCTGCCCCTCCCCCAGGAGATGAGACAATGTGAGCCTTCCTCTGCCTGTCCCCACCTGTGCTTCTCCTGGCCTCTGAAATAGAGACTAGCCTAGACCCCCCAGCTGCAGGTGCCCCAGGACAAACACCGATATTTAGGGTCAAATCTGAAGCAGCATAGCAGTGACGTGGTGCAGCCAGTTATATCCCAGAGACAGCCCTGGAATGAACGTCCCTCTGTAAGACTGGCTTGGGGTTGCCCCAGAAAAACAGGTCCAGGCCCTGGAGAGACTGTGGGCCCTTGAAGACTCAAGTGTGCTGAGGTGTGTTCTCAACTCCTGCACTGACCGTGGGTCAAAACATTTATCCCCTTTCTGGGCCCCAGCTGTAAAGTAATGAAACCTGGCTGGCTACTTCTCGGCTCCCATATGCCAAACTGCTTCCTGCTGTTCTGTAGGTTGGGACCATGGGGGAGACAGTACTGCAGGGGAAGGTCCTGGGGTCACATGCTCCGATAGCCACAGGTCTGGGCCACCTATGAGCTCTGATAAGCAAGCCCTTCACAAGCTGATGGCCAAGTATCCATGTGGAGCCAGACAGGCTGCGTTCAAATCCCACAGCTAGCAAGGAGTAGCTGTGTGGCCCTTGACAATTTGCCAAACCTCTCTGGGCTTCAACTGCTAACCCTGTAAAGGAGTTCTATTTCTCTTGTGGGGTTGTAGAGACAGCAGTGTGTGATGGACCACATGACTGATCATGAAATAAACACGTTTCCATGAGTCATGCTTCAGCCACCCCCCAGCCCCCTCAAACTTGCTCCTGTTTAGACTGGAACTCAGAGAATGAAGTTCAGCTGGGCCGTGGGGCGCCTGATTCCTGGAAGCCACAGGAGGAGCCAGCTGGTGACCCCGAGTCACACAGCATTCATTTACTTATTTGCTCATGTTTTGCTGAGTTAGGGGTGCAAGTCAGGGTGTCACACATGCCAGGCAAGGGGTCCCTGCTAAACTGTGCCCCAGCCCTCCTTGGTATTGATTTTGGATCTACCTCCCCTCATGCAAACCAGGATAGAAACTCTTTAGGTCAGTTGGACATTGTACTGACTTTTAGTCAACTTGACACAAGTCAGAGTCATCTGAAAAGAGGGAACCTCAACTGAGAAAATGCTCCCATCACATTGTCCCTGTGGGGTAGCCTGTGGAGCATTTTCTTTTTTTTTATGCCAAATTCTATTTTTAAATTTTATTTATTGTTTTTAATTAAGCTATACATTTTCCCTTTCCTTCCTCACCTCTCCCCTTCCACTCTACCCTCTATACTCCCAATTTACTCAAGAGATCTTGTCTTTTTCTCCTTCCTGGGTGGACCCATGTATTTCTCTCTTAGGGTCTTCTTTGTTGTCTAGGTTCTCTGGAATTGTAGCCCACAGGCCAGTTTTTTTTTATTTTTGTTTTATGTCTAAAAGCCACTTATGAGTGAGTACATATTATATTTGTCTTTCTGGATCTGGGTTACCTCATTGAAGTTTTTTTTCTAGTTCTGTCCATTTGCCTGCAAATTTCAAGGTGCCATTATTTTTTAGTGCTGAGTAGTACTCCACTGTGTAAATGTACCACATTTTCCTTATCCATTCTTCAGTTGAGGGGCATCTAGGTTGTTTCCAGGTTCTAGCTATTATGAATAATGCTTCTATGAACATAGCTGAACAAATTTCCTCCGTGTGTGTGTGTGTGTTTATTGCCCCTATTTCAGTTTTTAAGTCTTGAACCATTTCTTTCACCTGTTAGATTGTTTTTTGTTTTCTTTTTAAGGATTTGTTGATTTCTTCCAATTTTTTGGTCATCTTTTCCTCCATTTCTTTAAGGAAATTTTTCATTTCCTCTTTAAGGGCCTCAATCATCTTCAAAAGTTATTTTTAAGGTCGCTTTCTTCTGTTTCATCTGCACTGGGATGGTCGGGTCTTGCTGTTGTAGAGTCACTGGTTTCTGGTGGTGCCATGTTGCTCTTAATGTTGTTGAGTGTGTTCTTTCTTACCTTGCTGTCTACTCATCTCTTCCTCCAATCAGAACAGATGGAGCCTGTGTTTCAGGGGGGTCCCCTTTCTTCCAGTTGGTACAGTTGGGGGCTGTGGCTCTGTTGATCTTTCCTTCAGGTGTGGGCAGAAGAATTTCCTTTGGTGATTGTTCCTCCAGGTGCCTACAGGCCCAAGGCTCCCATGATCGCTCCTCCTGGTGCTGGCAGGGCTGAGGCTGAAGGGCTGTGGTGGTCAGAATTTGCGGAGGCCACTGTTGTCACGCCCCACTGCGTTGCTGTGCGTTTTTCTCCTCCTGGCATCCTGGCCTGGCCTGTTGTGCCGCTGCCCACACTTCTCCTGAGGGCTTGACCTGGCCAGTTGTACTGCTCAGAGCATTTTCTTGATGGATGTGTAGGGCTTAGGCCACTGAAGGCAGTTCTGTCCAGTGGTCCTGGTTGTCTAGGAAAGCAGGCTGAACAAGCCATGAAAGCCAGTATGCAGTGATCCTCCGTGGCCTTTGCTTCTACCTCCAGGCTCCCACCTTGCATTCCTGCCCAAACCCTTTCCTCCCCCAGCTGCTTCTGGTCATGCTGCTTCTGAGAGCTGCGGAAAGCAAACTCGGACAGTGACATTTCTAGTTCCCCTCATTCCAGTCCCTGACGTACAGCTCAGGGCCCAAGACACATAAGCAAAAAGCAGTTGGTGGGGGGGAAGGGGCAGGGGCAGAAGAGAGAAAGAGGCTGCCCAGGGCCTATGAGCAGAGTGGGTCCTCCTGCTCTTGGATAAAACCATAGATGGCTTCTCTAACTTCTTAGTGTTGCAGGCTTCTTGTAAGCTTTCAAACCCAGAGGCTTATAATTCCAGACCCTGTGAACTAGAGACTGTCTTTTAGCCAGAGTTCTGTGTGCTTAAGTCAGAGGAAGTGCTTCCAGCCTGCGGCATCTGCCTCTAGGCCCCAGGAAGCTCAACCCTGCAGAAGGTGCCGGGCCTTGGTTCTCCGGGACTCTTTCCACTGAAAAGGCCGTGGCTCTTGGCCTCAGTGTCCTTCTTCCCCTTTTCTAGCCACTCTGAACTCTTCCCTCTGCTTAGAAGAAAGTTGCAGTTCACAGACAGGAACTGTCATGAGGTCACCCTTCAGAAAGACAATTAGGACATGAGGCCTGGAGGGGCAGAGCAGGCCTTCAGGTCTGAAGCGAGGCGCCATTAGGACGGACACAGGTTCCTACATAGCCAGTCACTGTGGGGCCCCCAGAGGAGAGAGGGCACCATCCTCTCAAATCCATAGAACAAAGGGGATTCTATTTTTTCTTTTCTTTTTTTTTTTTTAAATTTTTTTGAGACAGGGTTTTTCTGTGTATCTTTGGCTGTCCTGGAACTATCACTGTAGCCCAGGCTGGCCTTGAACTCACAGAGATCCACCTGCTTCTGCCTCCCAAGTGCTGGGATAAAAGGCATACACCACCACCACCCAGCAAAGATTTATTTATTTTATGTACAGTGGTGTTTTGCCTGCATGCCAGCCTATGCCAAGGTTCCAGATCACCTAGAACGGCAGTTACAGACAGTTGTGAGCCACCATGTGGGTGCTGTGCATTGAACCCAGGTCTTCCAGAAGAGCAGCCAGTGCTCTTTCTTAACCACAGAGACATCTCTCCAGCCCACAAAGGAGATTTCACAGGAGTTGGCAAGTTCACACCATGTGATGGAGCCTGGCCCATGTGCCAAGGGCAGTGTGGCAAACAATAGGAGGGACCCTGAACCTGTAACTGCAAGGCCACCACATCCCTGTGGTGGTGTTCTTAGTCAATCCTCTGTCCCAGATTGACAAGGAGGGCCAGGGATGGGGAGGGTCAGAGGAGCTTGGTCTGACTTAGGTTGGAGGGAGAAAGAGAGAGGGAGGGAAGGAAAAAGGGAGAGAGAGAGAAGGAGGATGTAAGGGAGGGAAAAGAGAGGGAGAGGAGTTTATGTCTTGCTGAAGCAGGGTGGGTCTGGGGCTAAAATCCTCAGGAACTCTTCTGGTTTCTGTTCACCGTCTCAGCCTTCTTTGACTGTGATAAAGATAATGTGTAGTGGAGAGATGAGAATAAAAAACACCTTCACACCAGAGAGATACAGGGTGGGGCTCAAAACGTTAGACTGCAGGTCCACAAGCCACTCAGGTACTGGCTTTGTGTGCCCTCATGTGCCTGTGGGCTCTCTCTCTGTCTCACACCCCCTCCCCGCCTCTCCATGCTGAACTGTGGTCCTATCTGGTGCTTGGTTTCTTGTCAGGCAGGTTTTGTTAGACTAAATGATGTGGAATTTCCCACTAACCCCAGAAGACTTATGAAAGTCAGAGACCCCTTTATTTGAGGGATTTCTCTGAAGTTTGCTTCTCCTTCCAGGTCCCCTGTGAGTGGCCCACGATGGCTGTGTTTTCTCTCTTCCACTTTGAGCTATCACTCCTAAGGCTCTCTCAACCCAATGGTCCTATTGCTATTTTGCATGCTTTAAGCAGGAGCTTATGTAGTCCAGGCTAGCCTCACAATGGAGACTGAAGCGTGCAACACCATACCAAGGTATTTGTGATTCAATTTGTTTTTATTTAAATGTATGTTTGTGTGCTCACTTGCATGTGCTTACTGCAGAGGTCAGAAGAGGGTGTCATATCCCCTGCACGGGTGCTGGGAGCTTAAATTAGATTCTTGGGCAGAGTAAGTACTTTTTACAATGGAGCCACCTTTCCAGCCTCTAGACTATTACAAAGCATTTTTATTCATTATTGTTCTTTCTCCTTCCCTCTCTGTAGTAGGAGCTGCGGGTTGCATTCCGCCACCCAGCTCCCGCCACCGGCTAGCTTTACCCGAAATAACAACACACAAATTGTATTCTTTTAAACACTGCTTAGCCCATTATATCTAGCCTCTTCTCGGCTAACTCTCGCACCTGGACTAGCCCATTTCTAATAATGTCTTACCAGGAAGATTCTAGCCTACATCCATCCTGGGTCGGAGCTTCATCGATCGCGTCTACCTCAGAGAGCAGAGCTATCGCATCTGCCTGGGAGAGGGGAGCATGGTGTCTCTGAGCTCACTTCCTTTTCCTCCCAGCATTCTATTCTGTTTACTCCTCCCACCTATGTTTTAACCTATCAGGGCCAAGCAGTTTCTTTATTGCTTAACCAATGAAATCAACAGATTGATATATGACACTCCCATATCACCTCTCCAATGCTGCAACCCCCAATACACACACACACACACACACACACACACACACACACACACACACACACTGTCATGATTTCAAGTCTCTGTCTCTTAATAAAACTCACTTCTGAAGGGGGGGGTGGGTTTTGTGTCTTTCCCACATTCCCATGAAATAATCCTTTGTTACACTGTAAAAATTTATCACTCAAATTGGTTTAATAAAGTTCTGATTAGCCAGTAGCCAGGCAGGAACTATAGGTGGGGTGATCAAATTAAGGATGATGGGAAGGAGAAGAGAGGAGTCAGGAGTCACCAGCCAGACACAGAGGGAGCAAGAGATGAATCTGCTATGCTTATAAAGATACCATCACATGACAGAGCATAAATAATGAATATGGGTTAACTAAAAATGTAAGAGCTACTTAGTAATAAGCCTGAGCTATCAGCCAACCATTTACAATGAATAAAAGCCTCTGTGTGCTAATTTGGGAAACTGCTGCTGGGTAATTGGCAACAGGGAGAGAAATGCCAGACTACATCACACCAACCAACTACATTGTTCTCTTCTTGTCTAAACCGCACTGGGGCCTGTACAATGTACCTGATTTTGTTTTTTTAAGCTATTAAGAGGCTGGAGACATTGCCTAGTAGGTAAAGTGCTTGTTGCTTGAGCATGAGGACCTGTGTTTGGATGCCCAGTCCCACACAAAAGCCAAATACAGTGGTATGAAACTTCAGTGCTGGGGGAGGCAGAGACAGGTGGATCCCTGACACTCAGGGAACAGCCACCCTAGCTGAATCAGCAAGCTCCTGGTCTAGTGGGAGACTCTGTCTCAAAACAGAGGTGTCTTCCTTGATTGCCCTCTGCCTTAAGTCAACCTCTGACTTCTACACACACACACACACACACACACACACACACACACACAGAGGCAGGTGCACCTGCTTTCATACACACCCACAGAGACAAACAATTACACATGTGAACACCCCACCAACACACAGTGAGATAAAGCCAGGAGATGCCTAGGATGCCAGCTCTGGGGAAGCTAAGGCCGAGGATTGCTGTGAGTTAGAAGCCAGCAGGCTACAAACCTGTCTGGAGAAGAAAGGAAAGAAATAAGGAACATAACATACCATAAAGTTTATCATTTTAGCCATTTTTGAACTGTGCACTGGTTGTCCTAAAGTGTGCAGTGTTGTGTGCCCATCACCACTATCTGTGTGCAGAACAATTTTATTACCATCCCTGTCAGTGGTCTCGCCTCCCTCCTGGTCTTTCCAGTCTAAATAGCCACTAATCTGCTTTGTCCACGGATTTACCTGTTCTGGGCATAATTTATGTAAATGAGACCATAGGTAAGATGATCATTTGTGGTCTGCCTTCTTTTGCCTTGCATAGTGTTTTGAGGTCTGTCCCGGGCTGTGGTAAGTCTGAGTGGATACGCCACATTTTGTTTATCCATTGGTCTGTTGGCCATTTGCCTGTTTGCTCCCTCTGACTTTGGGGAATAGCGCTGCCCTCAACAATCGTACAGGCTGTTTTCAGTTTTGTGTGCTCCCTAGAAGCAGGACAGCAGCTGCACCCAACGTTGTCTCCATTGTGGCACCAGGGGGCTAATTTCTTCCTTCCAACACATTTATTTATTTACTGTGTGTGTGAGCATACATGTGTACACGTGCACAGATGCATGTAGAACCAGTGTCACAAGACTTCCTCAATTGCTCTCCATATTATTTTTCATTTTAACTAAAAACTGTTTTCAGGGAGAGTTTGAATACGGTCTGCACTCCTTCTCCCTACCCACCACTAGCCTCACACCATAAATCCAGCAATGTTGGTCCTCATGTTTGGGGAAATCCTAGGATCAGCACATAAAGAATACAATGGATGAGTCTTACCCTGGGAAAAGCAGTCACATGACTATGGCAAGACAACTCCCCTGCCAGGAAAGTACTCCGCTACATTGTGTGTGTGTGTGAAGAATCTCTCACTGAATCTGAAGCTCTCCAGTTCCACTAGGCTGGCTGCCAGTGAACTCAGGCATCCTCCTGCCTCTGCAGTCCCAGCTCTAAGGTCACAGACTCACTCTGCCTCGCCCAGATTTTTAAGTTGAACTCAGGTCCTCATGCTTGCACGGTGAGCACTTTGTATACTGAGCCATCTTCCCGGCACTTTCAGTGCCCCCCCCCCATTTATTTTCTCTTACAAAAACATTCTACGGCTCTCACTGGGTGAAGTGACTTCTCATTGTGGTTTTCATCTCATCTCCCTGATGACTAAGGAACCTGGACAGTTTTCCACATGCCTGTATGCATTTTCATACACCCAGTTTGCTTGTCTGTAAGGTTATGATAAAATTGACTCGGGAAGGAAAGGGTTTGTGCTTTTGTTTTTGCTTTTTGAGACAGGGTTTCTCGGTGTAGCATTGCAACTCACTGGAATCTGCTCTGGAGACCAGGCTGGCCTTGAACTCGGAGACCCACCTACCTGCCTCTGCCTCCCCAGTGCTGGGATTAAAGGCAAGCACTGCTGCCACCACCACCACCTGGCTTAAATTTCTTTTAAAATATAATTTAAAAATATTTATTTGTGTATGTGTGAGTTTGAGCATGTGGGTGTCGTGGCATACATGGGAAAGGCACACATGGAGGTCAGGGTCCATCTTTGGGGTTCTTTTCTCACTGTCCACCTTGTTGAGAGGACTCTCCTGCCTCTGCTGAGCTGCCTACTACAGGCTGCTGCCTGAGAGCTTCCTGGCAGGGCCTTTCTCCTGCCTCTGTTTCTCTCACAGTGGGAGTCCTAGGATACAGATGTGTGCCACTGAATCCAGCCTTTTTTAAAATAAGGGGTTGTGGGGATCTGAACTCGCATCTTCAGGCTTGTCCTTTCACCCACCGATCCATCGCCTTGGTTCTGTTTCCCTCCCTCAGCCCCTTTGGTTTTCTGAGACAGTCTTTCTCTGCAGAACAGGCTGGCCTTGAACTTGAGGAACTGCCTCATCTTCCCCATCACACCAGATCCCACTGCCCAATTTAAAACTGAGTTGTCTTGGGCTGGGTGGTGATGGGGCATGCCTTTAATCTCAGCACTCTGGAGGCAGAGGCAGGCCAATCTCTGAGTTCGAGGCTAGCTTAGTCTACAGAGTAAGTTCCAGGACAGCCAGAGCTAAACAGAGAAACCCTGTCTCAAAAAACAAACAAACAAACAAACAAAAAACCAAAACCAAATAAAAACCCCCACCGGAGTTGTCTCTTTGCTGTTGGGTGTGTTATAGCTTAAATCTGAAATCCTCTGACCCCCCCATCCCCCAGACTCATGTTTTGAACTCTCCCCAGTTGGTGGTTCCACTTTGGGAGGTATGAAATCTTTAGTCACTAGGGGTGGACCACCAAAGGTTATTCCTGGTCCTGGATCCCGATCACTTCTCTCCATCCCGGTCCACAGTGATGTGAACAGCTCTGCATAGCTTTGGCTGCATCATCTCAACAGCTTTGCCAGATCTTGCCCATGGTGAAGATGGACTGAAACCCTCTGAAACTGTGACCCAAATAAATCTTTCCTTCCTCAAGATGTCAGGTCTTGTGTTCATAGTGAAGCGAAGGTAACACATATAAACCAGGCGTGGTGACACATGCCTTTAGCCCCAGCACAAAGGAGACAGAAGCAGGCAAATCTCTGTGAGTTCCAGGCCAGTTGGGGCTACACGGTGAGATTCTCTCTCTGTCTCTGTCTCTATCTCTCTCTCTCCACACACACACACACACACACACACACTCAGACATCTATACTGTGAGAGTTTTCTTTTTGTGTGTGTAAGATGGGTTGAGACAGGGCCTAGGCTGTCCTCAAACTTCCTGTATCTACCAGATCCGCCTCAACCTTTTGAGAAACTTTCTGGGCCTTCCACAGTGTTGGGGTTGCAGGCCTGTGCCACCGTACTCTTTTATGAGGCACTGTAGATGAACCCAGGTTTTCATGCACGCCATGCCAGCCAGCCCTTCACTAGCTGAGCAGCTCTGGCGGGTGTTTGGGTTCTTGTGACACTGTGGAGCCCTAGTTTGCTTGGGTCTCTGTTGTAGACAGGCTGACCTCGAATATACGCCTCTATCTCCTGTATAGTTCTTGATATAACTTGAATATTAGACCTTCATCAGCTACATGACCTACAAATATTGTCTCCCATTCTGTGGGTTGTTTTATGCCTTTTTTCCGGGGGATGTGTAGTTGGAAATGTCAGAAACAAAGACTAATCTTGTTCCGCCCTCTCCCAGGCCTCGTGGCTCAGGAGTCCGCCTCCAGCCCGACCGTCTAGGCCCCGCCTCCCCGCGCCCCGCCCCTCCGGAGCCCTCTCAGGTCGCTGCTGCCTCCCGCCCCGCTTGCCTCTAGGATGTCGCCCCGCCCCTCCCAGGCCCCGCCCCGTGTGGCCTGCCCCCTCCCAAGCCACGCCCCGAAACATCCCCGCCCCGGGCTCGCCCTGCCTCCTTGGAGCCCTCCCGGCCCGCGCGCGCGGCCAGAGCAGACCTCCCGGCTCGACAGGCGGTGCTGGCGGCGGTGAGTGTGGCGCCGCTGGGTGCTGCGTGGGGGACGCCGGGCGCGGGGCGCAGGGCGGCTTCGGAGGCGGGGACCGCGCTCTGGCACCTGCCAAGAGCCCCGGGGCGCCGCGCTCTCCGCGGGTGGCGCGCTCTGGGCGGGATTTAGGGCGAGGGGTTCCAGCCGCGCTCCTGTAATCTCTAGTTGGCAGGCCGGGACTGCCCAGCTCTCGTCGGAACCTCCCGGGATGATTGTCCCCGGGGCTTATAGGAAACGGCGCGGTTTTCTCTAGTAGCCTCTAAAATCTAAGTTGCTGTTTGGAGAACGATTGCTCGCGGACTCTGAAACTAAAAGCGAACGGACAGAAAGTAAGATAACTTTCCAGATGCTCCGTGGCTGCTCCGGGCCCACGCGTGGGGACTTTTGTTCTTATCGCTGTAGGTTTCACGCGGGTTCCCAGAAGGGTGCGGGCGTGCCGGTGAGCAGGGGTCCCGGTACGTTCGCAGAGCTCTTAACCCAGGCGGCCACCGATGACGAAGGTGGACGTGGCCCCTGCCTGACAAGCCTGCCCAGTTCTTGCTTCCTAGGGCTTTCCAGGTCAGCGTGGGTCCAGACTGTGCGCTTAATTGTCATTCGGTGTCGTGCCCACTCCTTCCGTTCAGGCTTAAGAGGGAGGGAGGGAGAGGGGCATTGGGTGTGTTCTAGGAAGGCGGAGCTCCAGTGATCAGGCTGCTTGGATCTTCCCTAATATTTTTCGGGTTTGTGCTTCCGGATAGTGGAGCTGATGTCATTCACTGCTGGACTGAGCGGTAGTTGATGGGAAATAGTTTGTGGGAGTCACGGGGCGTTCTGAACTCCCATCGGCTTTTTGTTCTTTTGAGACAGGCTCGTATGTAGTCCTGGCTGGAATCCCGACTCCATATGTAGCCGAGGCTGGTCTTGAACTCCTGGATTTTCTGCCTTCACGGTGTTGAGATTACAGGGTTGTGCCAGCCTTTTCAAAATCTAGCTGCACTCCCCATGGCATCGTGAGCTGGAGTTGGTTCAGGGACTCCTGAACTCCATATTGGAGTTCTTTGAAGGAAAGTTGTTTCCTCCAGTAGGCGCTTGCCTGCGTTTCTGAGCGCACTCCGGCCTTCTCAGATGGACTCTGTTAAAGCAGAACTAATGTTGGTGGCTGTGAACAGCCCTGGGTGGTATCAGGAATTCCTCCAGTGTTTGTCTTTATCAGCTGGATCAGGATCCTGAGGGCGTGTCACTTGCTCTACCTGGCTCTGGCCTCAGCCTGTCCTTGTACTGCCTTGTAAAAGTGTACGGGCCAAGGCCAGCTAAGAAATGTTTGTTGTGGATCTACTGTGCCCATTGTCCTCCCTTTCCTGTCGCACTAAAAGCATTAATAATGAATAGTTTTATTCCTGCCTGGAAAAATGTGTGATGTTTTACTGAATTAAATGACCCAGTGATTTCTCTAAAAATCCACCATCAGTTTCTAGAGCCTCTAAAATACTAGATTGAAGTAGCTCCCATGGCTTTGGTACATACATTTCTTTTGTCCTTCCTTGTGGGCTGGCCGTGTTCTGTAAAGGTGCTGAAAAAAAAAATGGTACAGATCAAAAGCAGGCATGCTGTTGAAACGTTCAGAGCTCAGCTCGGAATCCCAGTGAGGGCAGTTGGGAGGCATTCCTAGACAGGGAAGTTATATGGGAAAACTGAGGTCTTAGCACACTACACATTAGCAGAAGGGTCCCAGCAAAACCACTGTGGAGATGCAGACAAGTCCCTGGTCAAAGATGGTCAAAGGGGGAACCACTGAGAGGAAGGAACTGGCAGGCATCCCAGCCAAGAAGATAAGATGTTCTTGCTTTCCTACCTTCATCTGATCTGGGCAGGACGGGCAGGACCCCTCCTCCCACTTCTTCCTACCTCGGCGACGTCAGATTCTCTGCTGAATTCCCCCGAGTGCCGTGAGAATGGAAAGGAACTAGTAAGAGGAAGTCGTGGCGTCTCGGCACCAGCCACTTCTCTTCTGCTTGTTTTGGCTTTCTGCTGCCATGAAAATAGCCCAGGGAGCCAGGTGGCTTCTATCCACAGGTAAATAAACTCAGCTCTGTGTTTCTGTCTTTGCAGCCCATTGGCCACCAATGGCTGCTTCTGAACATGACTGGTGTTTACTTGCCATCGAGGTGGTGTTTGAGGTCAAGTGCAGCTCTCCAGGGGTCCTCATAACTTCATTTTATTGTTGAACATTCATTGACGCTGTGGATGTCATCTACAGTGATGACAGCGTTGGACCCACTGACGTTGTGACTTGGCTAAAGGTCTTTAGACATGTATGTCTTTCATTAGGTTTGTAGACACTGAAAGGTAAGGTTGCTGTCTCAACAACCTAAGAGTCACATCCAAAATGCCTTCAACAAGACAACAATAGCAAAGTCTAACAAGTCCAAGAGCTTTCACACATGAAGACCGAAGACCCTGAGATGTTTATTCCTGCAAGGATGACAGACGGTGGGGACAGACAAGTCTGTCTGCTCAGTCTTTCCGGTACTCTGTGAGTCTCTTTCCTGGGGCTAGAGTAGGACCCCCAGGTTTTAACAACTATAATCAGGCGAGAGAGGAGTGTTTTTCTTCCTCCTCTACTCTTTCTTTAAATTAACGTGTATGGGAACTAGAGCAAAGACTTGCTACTCTTCCGGAGGACCGAGTTCAGTTTCCACCACCCATGTTAGGCACAACTGTCTGAAACTCCAGCTGCAGAGGACCTTCCGGCCTCTGTGGGCACTGCACTCTGTGCACAGGCCTACATCTGGACATGTAACTCATATACATAATTAACAATAACGCTTAAAGAAGTTTTGAAGTGCTGGTGGGTACATGGAACCGTGAATGCGGAGACTAGAGGACAATTCTGGCTTTGGGTCATCTTCTGGAGTACTGCCCACCTCCTTTGAAACAGGATCTCTCATGGCTCTGGAGTGGATTGGACGTTTTAGACTAGCTGAACTCACTGGCTGGCTAGTGAGTACCGGAGATTGTGAAGTCTGTCTCCCCAGCACTGGGATTACAAGCTTATGATATACACAATGCCTGGCTTTTTCTGTGGGCCCTAGATATTGAACTTGGTTCTCAGGCTAGCACAGCATCTTAGTAGCCAGGTGGATCCTGCAGGGTGAGGTTAATAGCCTCAGGTTCTACGACAGCCTTGGAGAGATTATTTCCTACTTCCTTTACCTGCCCTTGGGGAGGGAGGCAGGAAGAAGTCAGAGGGAGGCTGTGCTTCTGTGGCTCAGTCAGTGACCCTTTCTGTTCAGTCACCAGTATGCTGTGTGTTGTCCTGCGCACCAGTAGGTGGATGGGCAACAGCGCTATTCCCTGTAGAGCGCTAACTCCCCAGGGTCCAAAGCCCAGCAGCATGTCTGGCATCATTACTGATAGCATCTACAGAGCTCACATGGGAGAACCCTGCAATCGGGTTACAAAAGAGAATTATGTTGGGTCTTATTTCCCCTGGGGTGCAAATGGCCTGCAAGACACAGGTTGGATGCACCTGGAAGACTTTCAGAAAAATAGCAATGGAAAATTTAAGCCATTTGGCCCATGGAGCCTCTTGCGCTACCTCGGAGGTTCAGAGTTCAGTGTTAGCTGGACACAATACCACACACCTCCTTCCGCCCTCAGGAGACTAAGGCCGGGAGATTGTTGCATGGCCAGTTTGGGCTGCTGCATAGTGAGACCCTGTCTCAGGGAACCGAACTAGCAAAAATAAAAACAAAACCTAAAACAGCAACAGAAAACAGCATTGACCTGCTCAACTCTGATTCCAATGAAACTTGTGGACCATTACTAATATTTGAAAAATTTATATTAAGAACCAGCAGTAGGGCTGGTAAGATGTCCCAGCAGATAAAGACACTTGTCTCCAAGACCTATGATCTGAGTCCACTCATCAAAATTTGTGTAGTGGAAGGAGAGAATTGACTTCTCCACGTTCTTCTCTGACCTCCACACTTGCATGGTGGCACACATAGGCACATGCGCACATACACATAAACTAAATATATGCAATTTTAAAAATTCAAAATAAACAATAAAACCCGGCAGGATTTCAGGAAATGTGGAAGGTGAAATCAGACATAATTTAAACACTGATATGAAGTGGATACCGATTTTCTTTGTTGGGTGGCCCTGTCTTTTGTCCCACTAATCAGGACACACAGGATCTGGTAGCCTGGTGCAGGCCTATTGATGTTTCTGGTGCCATTTCATCAAAAGCTGGCATTCATGGGGAACCTGGGATGTGGTTTCCCCGCGGATCCCCAGGGAAGTGGTCCACCCTGGCTGCGGGGCAGAGCTCCAGGCCGTGGAAGCATTTTCCATTTCACAGATCAATGTAATTTGTAGTTATGCCGTATTTGAACCTGACTTTAAGCTTGTGGTAACTTTGTCTTTGACTTGTGGGACATATGACCCTGCAGAAACCACTGAAATTCAGAAGATGGAATTTGAAAACATTTCTCTGAAATACTTTTCTAAGAGCTTCTGAATTGCTCTCCAAGGTGTATGGAATCAAGTTCGTGAGGGCTGCCAGATGCCCACCCTGCAAAAACTGTCTTCCTTCTCCAGAGAGTCTTAGCCCCCAAACCACAGAGGGTCCTAGGCTGCGCTTTTGTCCAAGCCTGCTTCCTCCTCATCTGTAGCATTTGAGAAGCCCCATTCATTCTCCTTGAATGGCTGCCAGAGTCATCTGTAGGTTAAATTTCATTACAGCAATGGAGCTGATGCCCATTCCTGTGTTTTACAGATTGCGGCCAGTGCTCTGAACTTAAGACTTTGTAAGCAGTGTTTGAGCTCACGGACATGCAGCCCTGCTCTCTACACACACACTATCCTAAGGGATACTTTGCTCCCTTTTCCAAGACCTCAGAGACCAGTGGAGCAGACCCTTTGGCCTTCTCAGCTGTTTTTCCGTCTTGTTTACAAAGACGGAAAGAGGCCATTTTCTAAGGCTCACCTCCATCCATTCACCAGCTCCTTTCTGCATCTGTGATCTCCATATTAATGCCTCCCAGTCTCATGTTTCCTTTCTAGCTTTGGGCAGTGGGACAGTGGGAATGGAAGTGGAAATGAAGAATTCCTTTTCTTTCTGGAAGAAATGTTGGTTGTTATAACGCTCTTTATCTCTGTGAAGGCCTTGCCCTTTGTGTGTTGTTCTGATACCTAAATCTAGGAAGCCATTCTCTACCAGGGAGCCCCTGTGGAGCCTGTATTTCCCACAGATGTACCACCCACATGTGGCTGAAAAGAGGCCCAGGAGACAGCGCTCAGCTTGGACATGCCTTCGAAAACTGTCCTTTTGCTTAAATCCTAGGGTCGTCTCTTTTAAGTTTATTTTAACCTTCCCCCCACTCTCTTTTTGAGACAGTCTCATGCAGCCTAGGTTGGCTTCTAACTCCCCAGGTCTGGCTAAGTTTGAACTCCCAATTCTCCTGCCTCCACTTCCTTAATTCTGGAATTAGAGGAACACACCACTAAACCTGGCTTCTCTGTGTGTGTGTATGAGTGTATGTGTGTATTTCTGTTCACATGTGTAGGTGTGCACATATATGTGGGTGAATGTGTATATCCAAAGTTGTCAAATTTCTTCCTCAGTTGACCTCTGCTTTGACTGTATTGAGGCAGGGTCTTGTGCTGAACCCAGAGCTCCCCATTGGCTAGTGTAGCTAGCCAGCTGCCCCTGACCCCCAAACCCCGTGCCTCACTATGGAATGCTGGGATTACAGGCAGCTGCAATGCCTGCCTGTTTTACATGGGTTCCAGGATCTGAACTCTGGTCCTCACACTTGTAGGGCAGGTCTCTCCTCACTGAGTTTCCCTCCAGTCCTTACTCCTTTCCCTCCCTCTTTCTCTCTGAACTTTCTGAAACAGGGTCTCTCTGTTGTGTAGCTTTGTCTTAGGGTTTCTATTGCTATGAAGAGACACCGTGACCATGGCAACTCTTATAAAGGAAAACATTTAATTGGGGTGGCTCAGAGTTTCAGAGGTTTAGTTCGTTGTCATCAAGGAGGGACATGGGTGGCATGCAGGCAGTTGTGGTACTGGAGAAGGAGCTGAGAGTCCTACATCTTGACCTGTGGGCAACAGGAAGTGAACTGAGTTTACACTGAGTGTATTGGGGGCAAAGGTGTCCCCAAGGCCCACCCCCATGACACACTTCCTCCGATAAGGCCACATCTAATAGCACCACTCCCTATGAATGTATGGGGGCCAGTTACATTCACACTATACCTGTCTCCCTGAATATCCAAATTCATTATCCTCCTGCCTCACTCTTCCAAGAACTGTGATTACAGGTATTGGCCCTCCTGCTTGGACTAAGGAAAACGGCTTTAAGATTTTTTTTTTTTTAGACAGGGTTTCTCTGTATAAAAATAGCCCTGACTGTTCTGGAACTCACAGAGATCAGTCTGCCTCTGCCTCCTGAGTGTTGGGATTAAAGGTGTGCACCACCACTGCCTGGTTTTAATTTTATTTTTTGTGTATGAGCATTTTGTCTTAATGTTTGTGTACTACTTGCATGCCTGCTGCTCACATAAGACAAAAGACGGCATCAGATCCCCTGGAAAGGAGTTACACAGACTGAGACTGTTGTGAGCGGCATGCCATGTTGGTGTTAGGAATCCAATCAAAGTGGGCTTTTCTCTCCAGCCGCATAATACAGTCCTATTGTAGAAACAGAACCTACCTAGAGTGGGAAGCAATTAGGGCCCAGGAGGTAGTCACATGCCATCAGGGCTGCGTGTGTGGGTGGCTCTGGAGGAAGGATAGGACTGAAGAGAATGCTGGATGCCTGCCACAGGGGATTGCATGACCCTAAGTTCCCAAAGCCACCTCAGCTGGCCGCCTGCAGAGCTGGGCTAGGAAGTAGACGCCACAGCACCTCAAATATTAGGGAGTTATTAGATATTTATTGGCTAGGGGACATTGTAGCTGGACCCTCCCTCTTGGTAAACAGACTCTAAAACACAGGATTCTGATTACTGGTAGAAGAATGGGCCCAAGTTCTATCTGACTCTGGAAGGCCATTACTAGAAGCACTAGAAGATACTCCAAATGGGCCTGTCACTCACGTGGACAGGACAGTGCCTCAGGAAAAGCCGTTGGTTCTGGGGCAGGTGAGGTGGCTCATCAGGTAAAGGCTGTGCAAGCCTGTCGACCTGAGTTCAATCCCCGAAACCACATAGAGTGGAAGGAGAGAACAAACTCCAGAGAGCTGTCCTCTTTCCTCCACGCCAACTCCTTTTCCTGCCCCCAGTAATAATAAAAAATACATTTTAAAAAGGTGTGTGTTCTAGAGATTTCAGAATAAGATGGATGTGGGAGCTAGAGAGATGGCTCAGCAGTTAAGGACACTGGCTGCTCTTCCAGGGGTCCTGAGTTCAATTCGCAGCAACCACATAGTGGCTCACAGCCATCTGTAGTGAGATCTGGCGCCCTCTTCCGGCCTTCAGGCATACATGTAGGCAGAACACTGTATATATAACAAACCTTTAGAAGGAAAAGAGTAAGATGGGTGTGATAATGCACACTTGTAATCCTAGTACTGGGGGAGCAGAGGCAGGTGGATCACTACAGCTTCAAGTCAGGCCTACTTGGCAAGACCATTCCAAAATAAAGTATTTTTATTTTAAAAAAAAGAATACAAAGTCTGCAGATGTGGGACGTGGTCTACTCAGCCATTGTTAGTGCATGCTTGTCCCAGAATGCTCTGTCTGTGAGAAGTTCTGCTTGTCTTGTGCTGGGTTCTTTTTAATCTTTTCAGTACTTACTTATCTTGTATGGATGTATGTGGCCCACATGCTCCTCGGCCTTGAGTCATGGTGTAGCCCTTGCTGGTTGCAGACTTGCTAGGATTTCCTGTGTGTGCCGTAGTGTTGGACCCTTGGCTGAATGATTCAGGACACTGGCGATCCCAATGACAGGAGCAGATGGCCCCACTGACTCGGTCACTCCCAGGAACAGCTTTCTCTGGTGGGAGGATAACTCGCCCTGTCGGGAGATGCATCACGAGAGGAAACTTAGTCATGTTCTCTCGACGTGACTGCAGGAGGACAGTCTGTGTAACAGCTGGCAGCTAGCCTGTGACAAAGTCCAGCCACACGTTGTATTGACTTTTAGTCACCTCTCCTAAGCTGTTAGGATGAGCCTACTAGGTGAGGAACCTTTCTGGCAGAGGGCCAGGATGATGGAGTCTGTCAGAACACTTCTCCCTTTGCTTCCATGGAAAAGGCCAAGTCCTGAAACTCCCTTAGGTCGAAGGGCTGTGCTTTGGGGGTAAATTTCTTTTATTTGTGTGCATGCACACGCACATACTGTGCTCTTAGAGAACTCAAGAGAACATGGAGTCCCCTGGAACTGAAATTCTAGGGTTTGTGAGTCGCCAGATGTGTGCTGGGAACAGCAGCTGGGGTCTTTCATGGGAGCAGCTGGTGTTTTAACAGCTGAGCCTTCTCTCCTGCCCTGAAGTTTTCCTTCCTTTCTTTAAGACAGGGTCTCAGTAGTCCAGGCTGGCCTCAACCTCTTTGTAGCTGAGAGTGACATTGAACTTCCGATTCCCTGCTCCCACCTGAGTCTTGGGAGTGCAGACCTGCACCACTAGGGTTTCTGGGGATTGAACCCAGGGCTTCAGGCATGCAGGGCAATCACTCTTGGAGCTAAGCTACACCGCCAGCCCTGAGGCATCAGCTTTTTGAGTCACCATACTGGTGACTCTTTATATAATATATAAATATATAATATATGATATATAATATATGATATATAATATATATTTATATAATATATATTTATATAATATATAATAAAGAGTTCCTACCCATTTGTTCTGATGGAGTCCAGGTCCTCAGGAAGCTCATAGCACATGCTGGGGAAGGCGGTGGTGGTGGTTTGCTGGTATAGCTAGGGGTGAATCAGAACCAAAAAGTCCAGACAGACACACTATGTTGCTTCTTCCCATGTTTACATATAAGTAAAAAATTAATTCTTTTTTAAAAATCCAAAAGAAGAAATGCTAGAACAGTGTAACAATAGGTAAATAATTATTCTCCTGTATTGTCTGGGGGATAATGAAGTGTGAGCATACGTAGCGCAGCTGGTTTGCTGTTTCCCAAATGTCTGTAGTCCATGCTTGGTTGGCTGTGCGGATGTGGACACCACAGATAGGTTCTCCCCAGCCTGTAATTAGAGCCTTCCGCACTCTGCAAACAGGAGGGACCCGAGACACAGTTCACAGGACAAAGGGCTGTGGTCATGTTACTTTAGCGTAAGATGACAGGTGCCTGGGAGTGGGGGCAGGCACAGACAGGTTGGCTGAGGACATTGTTTTCTCCAAGGAAAGGGTTTCTTTGTTGGATGTGACTGTGGCTCTGGCAAAGGTTGGTCCCTCCTTCCCCTGCCCACCTGCTTCCTGCAGGAGCACATCATCATCCCTTGTGTGTCCGCCCAGGTTTGCAATGCCTGTGTAGAAGGACCTATGGATAACGCAGATGGCGGTACCTTGTTGCTGTTCCGGCTTGTTCACAGCATGGCGTTTCTCAGAGATGTGTTTCTGCACTCAGAACGTCCTGATTCTTCCTTGATGGCTGCATACCATGTCCTTCTGTGGCAGGGTGACTGGGCAGGCCACGGCCAAGTTCAGCTGCTCTGTGGAAAACCCTGGATCCTGGTGGTCAGAACCATGAGCCTCAGTTTACCATCAGTGGAGGCCTGTGTATCTGCACCCCGGCCAGCTCCACGTGAGCTTTAACCAGGTTGTGGGTTAATCCTTTTTTTCTTCCCAGATAAGCTTTTTGTTTTATTGTGTGTGTTCATGTTTGTGTGTGCACAGTTGGAGGCCAGAGGCCAGCTTGGGTGTTATTCCTCAGGTACTGCTCACGTCTTTTTGAAATAGCGTCAGTAGCCTGAAGCTCACCAAATAGGCAAGACTTGTTTGCCGGAGAACCCAGTGCCGGGCTCCCATGTGTGCGCTGAGACAGGGTCTCTCGCCAAAACTGTAGCTCCCTTCCGGGTTTACTAAACTGTCCAATAGCTCCAGGAACCCACCTGCCTGCCCCCACCTCTGGAGTTAGAAATGAATGTCGTGACACTCTGTGCTGGCCCCAAAGCCCCCGAGATTAAACTCAAGTCCCTGTAGTGACAAGGTTTTACCTGTTCAGCTATCTCTCCAGCCCTAAATAACCATTGTACTTTGGAATAGCTTCAGATTTACAGGAAAGCCACCAGATTAGCCCAGAAAGTTCCTGTGGACCCTTAGTTCGCTTCACTTTTGTAAGAGGCTGAGTGAATCGGAACAAATAGAAACATGTCCGCTTGGGTCTCGAGGCTGAACTACAAGATACTGGTATCTAGTGAGGGTTTTCTTCGCTGTGTCCTCTCAGGGTCCTTGTGGGGAGTGGGTGTGTGTTATAAAATACATTCAGAACACAGTCTTCTTCTCCTGGCCCCTCACATGTCCTTGTCACATGTGAAGTCCATCCCATTCCCATAGTGTAGGAGTCTTGTTCAGCCCAGCTCTAGGCCACAGTCCAGGGTCTCCCTTAAGTCAGATATGGATAAGACTTGGGAGATACAAACTCTTTAAGCTACAAGCCGTGAATAAAGTTCTGAGTGGAGGACACTCCCTCAGAGAGGAATGGGCAAGAAGAAGGGAGTGACAGTCTAATAGGACAGGGTGTTAAATCCGTGTGTGTGTGCATTTGTACCTGCTCCTCATGATCAGGTTAACTGATCCAGTAGCTCCAGGGACCATCCTCCTCTGTCCTCCAGCACAGAGGTCACAGGACGATGCAGACTGGACTCGGGTCCTTTGCATGTTGTGCTCTTAACTGATGAATCTTTTCCCAAACCAAAAGTTGTGGGTTTTTTCTGTTAAATTTATTTTTACATTATAGGTGTGTAGGAGTGCCCTGGTGCCAGTTTATGAGAAATCTAGAGGTGTTGGATCCTCTAGAGCTAGTTAGAGGCACCTGTGAGCCACTTGATGTGGGTGCTGGGAATTGAACTTGGGTCTTCTGCAAGAGCAGAGCAGTAATTGCTCATAACCTCTACACCATCTTTCTAGCCCCTAACCCCCTTTTGAGAGAGAGTCTTGCTATGTATCAAGCTGACTTTGAACTTGTGATTTCATTTTTCTGCCTCTTCCCCTGGAAAGTTAAGATTTCAGAGATTAGCCCGGTGGTGGTGGCGCACACCTTTAATCCCAGCACTCGGGAGGCAGAGGCAGGTGGATCTCTGTGAGTTCGAGGCCAGCCTGGTCTACAAGGGCTAGTTCCAGGACAGGAACCAAAAGCTACGGAGAAACCCTGTCTAGAAAAACAAAAACAAAAAAAAAAAAAAAAAAGAAGAAGATTTCAGAGATCATAGGCTCATACCTCCAGATTTTTTTAAAATATACTTTTCTTTCTCTTTTTGAGACATGGTCTTATGTAGCCCAGAATGGCCTTGCACTCCTGGTCCCCCTGCATTTCCTCCTTCTTTCTTCCTTCCTACCTTTCTCTTTTACTGTTGGTTTTTTTTTTTTTTTTTTGTTTTTTTTTTTTTTTTTTTTTTTTTTTTGAGATAGTGTTTCTCTGTAGCTTTGGTGTTTGGTTCCTGTCCTGGAACTAGCCCTTGTAGACCAGGCTGGCCTCGAACTCCCAGAGATCCACCTGCCTCTGCCTCCCAAGTGCTGCGATTAAAGGCGTGCGCCACCACCACCGCCAGGCTTTACTGTTGTTTTTTGAGACAGGGTTTCTTTGTGTAACAGCCCTAGCTGTCCTGGAACTCAGTTTGTAGACCAGGCTGGCCTTGAACTCACAGAGATTCTCCCCTGCCGTGCAAGGCCTTTTTTTCTTCTGCCTTTGTTTCTAAAGTGCTAAGATTATAGGAAGCACTGCCACGCCTGGGAGAATATTCTTTCCATGTACCAGCTCCTGAGGTCCTGGACAGCTGTGTCCCCCACTTCCCCCAGCTTTGCTGAGCTCTCCTCGGAAGCAGCTCTCACAGACTTGCTGTCTGGTGACTTCACCCCTGTGGTTCCGCCAGGTGTCACCCTGATGGGGATTCACAGTGGTGTCTCCTCTGTGACAGGCCTCTGCCTGGGTAGCACCAAGGTTCCTGCATATCTTTGACGTGTGGTGGGAGGAAGCTCTGTGCCACCTCTACATCTTCAGCGTCTACTAGATGAGAAGGGTCCTCACTAGAGTGGGGTGGGGTTGTCGTAAGGTCTTCTGGGCTATTTCTGGAAACCTGGCCTTGAGCTCCCAGCTTCCCTAGGAGATCTCCAACACGCCTGCGAGCTGTCATTGTTTACAGACCCCTTCTAAGCTCTTCTGAGGATGGGCGCCTGGCCACACCCTCGTCCCTCTAGGGATATTGTGTGTTTATCTAGCCAGGCTGAGATTTCCATTTCACTTATGAGTTCCACTAAGTCAATTCTTTCTTCATTTTGCTAAATGTGTTTAAAAGCAGTCACAGCGCTTCGGCATCTTCTGCCGAATGTGGCTCCTGCGCTCTGCCTCCCATAGCTCCTCAGGGCATGCCCATGGTTCTGCCCGGCTTTTGCTACTTTAGAGCAGGCAGGGCCTGCACAATTCCTAGTCAGGCCTCTTGGCCGCCTGCTCTGGAGACTCAAGATGGTCGCACTCAGAAGTCCCCCTTTCCTCTCCCTTTCCCTAGCTGCTGGCCTGTTACTCTGTCCCACTAGGGCAGCACCCACCTCCTCGGTCCTCGGTCTGTAGACTACAGTAAGAGGACCCATGAAATGCCTGTAATAAAGCACAGGGCTTTGTCATGTTGTCCAAGCAGCCACCGACTGAACCCTAGCTCTAGCACGACGTCATTGTTTGTGAGACAGGGTCCCTCTATTATGTAGCTCTAGCCGTCCTGGAACTTGCTGTATAGACCAGGCTGGCCTTGAGCTCACAGAGATCCCACTGCCTCTCCTCTGAGTGCTGGTGTTAAAGGGGTGTGTCATCATGTCAGGCTTCTTCTAATCCTAGTTTTAAAAAGCTTCTTTTCTTTTCCTTTCTTCTCTCTTTTCTCTTCTTCCCTCCCTCCCTCCCTCCCTCCCTTCTTCCCTTCCTTTCTGTTTTTTAGAAACAACCTCACCATGAATCTCTGGAGCTCCCTGTATAGCTGAGAATGGCCTTAAATTCCCCCCCACCCCCACCCCTTGTTTAGGCGCCGGGTCTCAAACCTGCAGCTTCATGTATGCTAGTCAACACTACCCATTGAACCCTATCCTTGTCCTGGGACAAGCTGCACTTAACTCATTGGTTTGCAGTCGCAGGAACTGTGAGTCCCCTGAGGTGGGGGAAAAGGGCGCTAAGTTGCCTTCGATAATGGTCCTCCACACTAGAATACGCTGTCTGGGTATTCCCAGAACTGAGGAGCAGGGATCAGGTTTTCAACGCTCTCTGTTTTGACGGCAGGTTGGACTCATGCTCAGCGTTGTCCGTCCAGGACAGACGTGGGCTTGCTGCTCTCAGCCGACCCCACGTTTCACTTCAGTGCTGCCAGTCCTGCCCGGGATCCACGTTGTGTTTAGTTGGCATTTCCTCTCTGCTGCTGGTTCCAGAATGGTGTCTCTGGCTCATTTGCTGTGAGACTGACCATTTTGACCATGCTGGCTCTGTTCCCCGTGACAGGCTTTCTTACCATCCAGATGGGCCAGGAGTGTGGAGCACGGAGCTGTGGCATCCTCTCCCACCGTGGTGGCAGGTTCACAGAGCCTGCGTCGCTTCTCCCGCCTGTGAACTCTGTCTTCTGGCAACTCCCTGTTTTGAGAGACGATTGGAGGTGAATAAGTCCAGAGAAGGACTGTGTTCCATTTGTGAGGTTTGAGGTTGAGGAGTGACGGAACCCCAAGTTCTTGGAGACCCATTTGGAAAGTGTGGGTCAGTGTGGCATTGTCTTGCCAGTACGGTGTGGTCCCCAAGCCAGACCCTGAGGGAAACAGAAACTAGAAAGGGGATGAGGCCAGGGAGGTTCATGTGGAAGGTGGGCCTGTGAGAGAGACAGGTGGCAAGGCCAAGACCTGGACTTTTCACTATGACAGATAAGAAGTGGGCCCCTGTGAGGCCTGGGCAGAGGTCCTGGCTGGGAAGACAGACGCTGTTGTACCAGAAGACTCTGGAAGCTTGTAGGCCTTGATTACAGACGGAGCCAACCCCAGAGCTAAAAACGAAACCAGAGGGGGCTCAGAACACGCTTGGTTGATAGACTGCTTGCCTAGTGTGCACGAAGACCTGGGTTTAAGCCCTAGTACCACATAACCCAGCTGTGGTGACGCGGGCCTGTAATTCAGTTCTAGAGAGGTAGAAGCAAGGAGGACCGGAAGTTCATAATGTGTTTGAAACTAGCTTGGGCTACATGAGACCTTACCTAAAAACAACAATAAAAATAACTCACAGGTAAGGAATGTCAGGGGGCAAGACCCATCCTCAGATGTCTCCTTGGGCTTCCCCAGCTTCTGGGGTGGGGCTCTACCTTGTCCAATGGCCTCTTCCTCAACATTTCAGGTGTCAGCATAACCTCTGACCTTCCTTTTATAAGGGCTCTTATGACGACATGCAACCTTCCACACACTGCCTGTGGGAGTTTCTGACGTGTAGTACACCAAGTTAAAATTTCAAGAATTTACTTACGCCCCAGGAAAAGGCAGGGTTGGTTCAGAATGGCAGGAACTTCTGAGCCAAGTAGGGAGTTACCAGGAGGAGGCTCCTCATGAGTCTGGCTTTTGAAGGGATCTCACGGTGGGGCTCAGGACAGGCTGCTGTGGTGACGCTGGGACATGTTGACAGGCTTGGCCTATAGGGCCCTGGGAGGTCAGATGCCCTCTAGAGCTGTTGAACTTGTGTTGTCCCTTTGACCCTCGCGATAGAGGAGGAGTCCTGCTTCTCCACCACTCCCCTCCACCCTTCTTATTTTGTCCTAGAACCAAGAGTGGGTGGAGGCAAAACCTTGGGAGAAGCCCCTTCCACAGAGCTGGAAACTGTGTCGCTGTGACCTTTCGTGAAGGATTGCAAAGCCTTGAGTCTAATAGACTGGCGTTTTCTTTTTTTCTTTTTCTGGTTTCAACTTGCTCTAACGCCTCCACACTTCCCATTTCCAAGTCTGTCCGGTATTCCAAGGCACCCTGTGGAGCCATATCCCACCCTCAGGAATCTGGAGGTCGCAAAGGGCTGCTGGCTCAGTTTGAGGTGGCCAGCCTCACTGCCCTGTTGTATGGAGACCCTCGTGTCTAAATGGAAGTGTGAGGGCATTGCCTGTGTGACCACCTCCTCTTCTCAGATTCCAAGTTAGGGCTTTTCCCCAGATCATCCATCGTGTCTGTGTGTGCATGCGTGTGGAGGGCAGATGCCAGCCTTGACTGTAGTCCCCAGGAGTCATCCAAACAGGGTCCCTCACTGACATAGAGGTCACCAAGCAGGCAGGGCTGGCCAGTGACCCAGACCTCTGCCTGTTTCCACCCCCTCCGTGCTTTATCGCAACCATGTAGTACTGTGCCTAGGTTTAAAAACAAACAAGCATGGGTTCTGGGGATCAAACTCAGGTCTCTGTGCTTGCAAAACAAACATATTACCAGCTGATCTGTCTCCCCAGAGGATGCCACCTTTCCCAGTTTCCTCAGGAATTAGCAGGCCTGTGCCACCACACCTAACTCTCTGCTTCCAAATCTTGATGTTGTTGGAGACGGGTGTCCTGTGGCATTTAAACATGGCTACTGTTCTCTGCAAGTGTTTCCTCAGTGGCTCCAGGAGGGACCCTCTTGTCCTGAGTTGCTTGGGACTTTTCTGGGGTTTGCGCCCAAAATGTTCCCTATTCAGAGAAGTCTTCTCCCAGGTAAACTGGGGTATGGCTCACCTGTGAAGCACTGTGATGTTTTGGTCGTGGTTCTAGCTGCTGAAGCAGTTATGAACACATTTCTGCTCTTGTTCTTACAGAACCCACAGGGTAGTCAGGAAGCGAGGTGAAGACAGCTCCAGAAGAAGTAGGGACACTGGCAGCTAAGGCAGGGTGCCTGTCCCATGTGCTCTGTGTGCTCTCCTCAAACGGGCTTCTTTACTTCAAAGAGCCAGAAGAAGTACCTACCATTTGCAAGAAAACCCATGCACTAACGTCGCGTTCACAGGGCATGGGAACCTGGATGTGAACCGTGTCCTTGCTGAGCTTTGTAGAGAGACTGGAGGAGGCCAGAGTGACTTCTCAAAAGGCACACAGTGCAGGCCTGGGTTTAGGGAATGAGGAGGCGCTGGCCCAGTTATCAAAGGGAGGCCTATGGAGGCAAAGTGAGAAAGTAAGTCTGCCTGGGGACATAGAAGCAAAGCTACCAATGCGGACATTCTCAGTGATGATAGAGATTAAACGAGATCCCATGGGCAGAAGGGGGAACTCTCTTGGCCTTTGAAAGCCAGGACATTGATCATCCTAATCAGGGCGTGGGGTGGGTGGTCACTAGCTTGGTTTCAGGTATTCAGTCCTTGGAATGCCTGAGTACCAACATGGAGCCCCAAATATGAAGCTGTACCTGGAAAGTTGTGGCAACATCTTCATGTCCCCGCTACTCCCAGGGTTGGAGATTTTAGTGAAGATGTTTAATATACGCTTAAGCATGGGGGGCTAGGAGAAAAGAGAGGTGATCAGAAGACAGTAAAGCACACCCCGAGTTTGGGTGCTGCTTTCTAAGACAGAATCACAGCATACAGGGAAAAAGAGGGATCCACAAAGAGACAAGAATGAAACTCAGCCCGATTTTATTGTAACCAGTGCTGGACCAGGACTTTTTTTACTTGAACCATATTTAAGCACAGCACATTTTTTTTTAAAAAAAAGTATTCAGATAACAGTTAACTCAGTCCAAGTGCACAATTTAAGATATGATCACAGTGAGATTCTTTATGAGTACATCTAGCTTCCTTCACAAGAATGGGAACTGCTGACTCAGAGAGAGTGCCCAAGACTTAGGTCTAAGGAGGTTGACTGAGGTGAACATAATGCCAGTGAGTGTCAGGATTGGCCTGGCCCTAAGATAACACAGAAGTCACTTAGGCTGTTGTAAAGTACAAGTGACCTCACTCATAAGGATGGGTTTTATAGTCTAAAAGCAATGCTCACGGTTTAGGGGAAACGATCTTGGATAACTAAAAACATAAATTCTGGGAGATAAGGCAGCCTGTGCCATCAGACAGCAAAGGATCAGTAGGTTGTAAAACGACATCATTGCTGGCATTCCTGGGAGAGCAGCTGTGCACCTCATTCCGTTGCCTAGGTGACTGTGTGTTTGCCTTTCCTGGCTTCTCTGTGTGCACAAGATTCTTTGTTCTCGACATACCTTCTCAATGCTAGGGTGACAGATGCCCACCAGCTGGGGATCAGAACTCTGGCACTTAGGCTTACGTGGACAGGAACTTACAGACTGAGCCAAATGCCCCACTCCTAGTTAGTGCTTTTACAACAAGGTCTCACCGAGTAGCCCAGGCTGGCCTTAGATTTAAGGTCCTCTTGTCCCTATTGCCTGAATTCGAGCTTATAGGCATGTCCTGGCAGAATTAACCATTCAAAGGCAACAGTGGCTTTTCACACCTCACCACATTGTGTGACTATCACCTCCATCTGGTTTCAGAAGATCTCATCACCTCCTGTGCCATCCCCAGTCCCTGGCCACAGCCAACTTGCTTTTCATGTCTATGGACTTACTATTTTGGGCATTTGGCATCAATCAGGTTCATCGGAAGTCTTTGTGTCTGGGGGCATTTGGCACCAGTCGGGCTGCAGGATCGGAAGCCTTCAATGTCTGGACTTAGCAGAATGATTTTGAGGGTCATTACAAGCCATGGCTGGAGCCAGGATCCACTAGCAAGAAGCTAGTGGCCTAGTGACCTCTTGGCTTTTGGCAACCTCATCTTTAGCTTTAAATTGGGGTGACTTGTGTGGGGACAACCAGTCTGGTTTAATCAACATGGAAGGAACACCTGCTGTGGGTACAGGCCGGGAAGATCTAGGGTTTGTGGGCAGCGCCTGTAATAACTGGTTCTCCTGAGCTGTTCAAGACAAATTCCTTAGAAACAAATCTGCCCGGGTGTGAGGTGTCTCTCCGCACCCTGATGTTTGCCGGCCATAGTTCAGAACGCTAAAGATCACTAAGCCTGATAATGGATTTTGGGACATTTCACTTCAGCAGGATCACCAGTTTACTCTCAGGTGAGGGACCCCAGAGTCTTCGGGGCTCTTTGTTCTGAAGCAGGTGGTGCGGTACCAGCCTTGTGAATTTTACATTTCCCACCCCCAACCAGTCCAGACCCCTGATTTGGAAAAAGCAGATAATTTTCAATCAGAAGTTTCCGGTGATAAAATAATTGAAATCTACACTTGGTGAGGAATTTTTATATCATGTATGGGTGTGTGGAAATAGTATTTTACTATGCTAAAAAACTTCTTTTATTAAAGTCGTGTACTGAGTGTTAGGATGGCAGAGAAAGCAATGGCCCTTCCTAGTCAGTTTGGGGACTGTCACCTTGTCTTCTGGGCAACCTGTGCAAAGTAAGGCTGTCACTTCTGATGTTCTCCCGGGCTGGGAGGGGCTTTGGTAAGGTATAAAGAGCGCTGGAGCCTAGTGGATGAGGTTCAAGCCCCAGCCCCTCACCTTCCTACCTGTGTGACTTCCGATGAGCAGCTTGACCCCCTGAGCCCATTTGTTCAGGTACAAATCGGGATGATGATAATAACCATAATATTCTGTCTCCCTGACTCGTAAAGGGGTGAACCAGTCTGTTAGGTAACGTGAGAGGTGGAACCCGGGGCCTGAGCACATGCTGGCAAGTACTCTACCACCAAGTCACATCCCCCCAGGCCCCATCCTAGTGTGAATCCAGGGAGGAGGTGGGCACTGGAAGAGATTTGCCCCCTCAAGTTAAATGCCCAGTAGGGCTTGGTTGGCAAAGTGCCTGGGTTCAGATCCCCAGAAAGCACAAAAAGGCCAGACATGTCTGTAAGACGGCACCGGGGAGGCGGAAACAGGAAGATCAGGACTCCAGGTTTACAGCCTCACTGAACATCAGGTTTGCTGAGAGCAGCGAAGGAAGACACCTGACATCTGACACATAAAAAATAAATGGCAATGTCGGGTGCCATCTGGCGCTGCCTTCTTCCCTCTTGGGCCAAACACAGTATTTTTAGTGTTAATTCCAAGACAAGGGTATGAGGGACCTGATGGTGACTGAGGAGTGACCCAGTGACAGAGTGTAAGTAGACAGCAGCCAGCTCAGTTGTGCTTGGCCCCAGGGCAGTGGAGAGGAGTGTGTCTCCATCACTACAGATGTGCTGTGACCGGGCCGGACCGCCTGGATGGAAGGAGAACCAGACTCTGTCAGTGAAGGGTTAATGTGGTATTGGGAGGGTCACATCTGTGACAGTACTGTGACATCTCTCACCAAGTAAGGGACAGGCTGGCCTTCTTAAGAGTGTACTCACAGGGCAGTGACCAAGTGGGGGGCTGTGAAAACAAAGTTGTAAATATTACAATAGTGTGTGAACCTCAAACTCAGCTCTCCCCAACAAAATCTTATTTCTTAATTTGAGTTTCTCTTGCTAGGCAGAAATTAAATTATATTTAAATTAATTGAGTTAAAAATGATTTAATTATTCTGCCTGGGATGGAGTGGTGGTGATAGAAAGAGCCTGCGTGAGAAGACCTTCCCTGTAGCAGCTTCCTGGGAGTCCCTCCTAGACACAGTCCGCCTGTCATTTAAGATACCATCTACCCCACAGCAAATCTCTAAGGCCCGGATATGAAGAGTCTTGGGATTTTAAGTAATGGGTTGGGACAGGACTAGGGCATTCTCAGAATTGACCCAGACTCCACTTCTCTTTGCTGGTCTGCAGCAGAGGCGGGAGTTGGTTCTGTAACCCTCAGACCATCTACAGTATGCTAACACAGAGCCTGGCTTCAAAGGTGCCAAGAATTTCAGTTAGAGTAGCCACAGCAGGGACATTGTGCCCAGTGTGACTTTCTAGGCCACTGTTTCTCCCCCTTCCTAACGCTGTGACCCTTAATCCAGTTCCTCACATTGACCCCAATCATAAAATTATTTTCTTTGCTACTTCATAACTGTGATTTTGTTACTGTTATGAATTGTTGGTATTTGTGTTTTCCAATGGTCTTAGGAGACCCCTGGGAAAGGGCCCTTTGACCCCAGAAGAGGTTTTTTTGGGGGGGTTTTAGAGACAGGGTTTCTCTGTAGCTTTGGAACCTGTCCTGGAACTTGTAGACCAGGCTGATCTCAAGCTCACAGAGATCTGCCTGCCTCTGCCACCACCGCCCAGCTCAATTAAAAATCTTAATGACACCGAAACAGTGGTAGTAGGAAGGGGGACAGCTTGAGTTACCCCGCACAGCTCCCAGTAACTATGGCAACCAGATTCTGTCAGGATCACCTGACTTGACAAGTGTAACCACTCAACTGCCCAGGGCCACCAAAGAGACCTTACAAGGCTGAATTTTAAGCAAACAGATTTTGTGAAGGACAGGGCACACTTCCGCCATAGCTAGCTTTGGTGTGGCGGTCAGAGGATACTTGCAAGAGTCAGTTTTCTTCCTCCGCCTGTGGGTGGGTGGCAGAACCAGCCCTGTGGCAAGTGCCCTTTCTGCTGAGCCATTTGTTGGTCACTGCTCTTCTTCCTTTTCATTTTTGTAGAATTATAAATGTGTTTATGTGTCTGTTGGATCCAAAAGCAGTAAAGAGACAGTGTTCATCTGCATATTCCAGAAGATTCCGTGAGGGGGGTGTGTGTTGTGGGGGTGGTCCAAGGCCTTACTCTCCAGGCCAGGAAGTCCACTCCCTTCCTTCCTTTGAAGGAGAAGGAGAGAACCCCACACCCCCATCCCTAAATCTGTAGGTCAGTTCTTTTAAAATGCAGTATTAAAACCCAGCATGGTGGTCCAGGGCTGTAATCCCAGCCTTGGGAGCTGAGGAGGTGGCAGGTTATGTGTTCTATCTAGACCAGCCTGGTCAACATAGGAGTCTTGTCTAATCAAAAACCAAGTGCAGGTACCAGGATATCTCTCTAGCTGTGTGGAGTCAGCTCAGCTGGTGGCTGCAGGCCATTTTCACAACTATACTATTGCCCTTTCTTGCCCTTCAGCACACTGTAGCCCCATGCCCCACTCCCTGCCAGGGGCAATTTTAGAATTTCTGAACCACCGTTTTATAATTTTTATAAGTCTTAATTTTCGTGGTAATCTATGAAGCAGTTTGGGGCTGGCTGTCCTCCGAACAGGAAAGGGCAGCGCGTCCTTCACACCTGTCCTCCCATCATGGGGCAGTGCCAGTTACTGCGGAGCAGTCAGGGGCCTCTGCAGGCCGAGTCAGATGGGGTGGGGGCAGGGACATCTTCCAGATGATCAGCTGATTTTGGGTCTGCCTGTGACTTTGCCTCTCTCTACATTTCTTTTCCTGTCAGAGGAAACCCACAGTGCACCTCAAACTGCTTTGGGGTCCCTTCTCATTCTTTTGGTCTATTTTTAGCTCTAAAGTGGTTTTCACAGCACGCTACTGTGATCTTCTGAAACCCCCTTCCTGCCCTCCTTGGGAACTTGGTTCCTTCTTCTCCTGGACACCCACACCTGGGGTTGCTGGTTTGCTGCGCATACAGACTTCATCTTGAATCATGTAGCTCACTCACTGAAGTTAGGCAATGCTCTTAAAAAGACACCAATAGAGGCCGGGCGGTGGTGGCGCACGCCTTTAATCCCAGCACTTGGGAGGCAGAGGCGGGTGGATCTCTGAGTTCAAGGAGGCCAGCCTGGTTTTCAGGTCAGGCTCCAAAGCTACAGAGAAACCGTGTCTCGAAAAATCAAACAAAAGAAAAAGAAAGATAGACAGACAGACACCAATGGAACTGGAATTAATCTAATTCCACATGTAACTAGTACCACTGAGCATATAACCAGTGGTTAAGTTACCGATGGGCTGTCTCACATTAGTTTTGTGTAGTAAGTTTTTAAAATCTAGGCTGTACTTCACATTGACATCTGACTTGATATTGTTTGTTGTTTGTCAAGACAGGGTTTCTCTGTATAGCCCTGGGTCGTTCTGGAACTCAGATCTGCCTGCCTTTGCCTCCTGGGTGCCAGGGTTAAAGGTGTGTGCCACCACTTCCTGGTGGATGTTAATTTTTAAATACCTTGTATTTATTTATTGGGATGGGCGTACATTGGTTAATTAATTAGGGTGGACACACACACTGTGACACATCTGTGGAGGGAGCCAGAGAGCCCAGTTTGCAGGAGCAGGGTCCTCTCTTCACCATGTGGATCTTGGGGACCAAACTCAGATAATCACACTCAGTATGAACGTTACCCCTGAGCCACCTGACTGTCTGACCACCTTACCCCTGAACCACCTTACCGACCTATCGCCATGACATTTCTCGATGTTACACCCCACCTCCAACCCCTTGCTTCTTTCCCAACTTTGAAATGCCCTCCTAAACTTCCGGAGACTCCTCTCCTTGGGCCAGTAGAGCTTGTTTAAAAATGGACTCTGGCCTTCTTCCTGCATCTCTTTGCTTCCCACGCGTTTTGGAACAGGAGCTGGTTTCCGTGGATGGAGGTGGCAGGGCTGGCCAGCCCCGATGCCGTGGTACACCGTCCTCAGTCCTGTCTGGGAAACAACCACACAAAGCGGGGCCCTGTGTCCCTCCGCAGCTGTTCCGTGACTGCCGAGCGTCAGCAGGCCAGGGCACAGCCTGGATTCTGGAGTATAATTCCGGGCGGGTAGCAGTCCAGGCAGGCACCAGTTCTGCCAAGGGCAGAAAACCCTCTCCCTCACTGAAGTCACCATGTCCCTAGCTACCCTGGGGCTCCACTTTTGGGCTGTTCTGAGACAGGATCTCGCTATGTAGCCCAGTTTGGCCTCAAAATTGATTTATAGCCAATGATGACCTTAAACTCTGATCCTCCTGGTCTCTCTAACTCTCAAGTACTGAGATTACAAGTGAGCCCAAGGCCTCATGCATGCCAGGCAAGCCCTTTCCCAACAGAGCCACGCCTCCAACTAATATGCTTCATTTTAAGATAAAGCAGTGATGTGTTTGTGTGTTTTCCTGTGTATATGTTTATGCTTCACGTGTGTGCGGTACCTGCAGAAGCCAGGAAAAGACACTGGATCCTCTGGAGCTGGAGTTCCAGGTAGCTGTGAGCCTCGTGTGGCCTCGGTCCTCGAAAGAGCAGTTAGTTTCTCCTTTACACGGAGGCAGCTAGGACTCGACTCATGGCTTAGTGGCTTGAAGAGCACACATTGCTCTTTCAGAGGACCTGAGTTAGGGTCCCTGCATCCATGGCAAGTGGCTCAAAACTGTCTGTCACTCCAGCCCCAGAGCCTCTGATGGCCTCTTCTGGCACTGTGTTCATGCATGTACAGAAACACACACAATTAAAAATATTTTTAAAGTAAATAAAAAGGAGGCAGATTCACCTTGTTACCTAGCTCAGGCTGTCCTTGGACTTCCTTCTTCTTCCCCAGTGCTGAGATTACAGCGTGGGCCACCGTACCCTGCACACATTCACCTGGAAAACAAACAGGACAGAAGAACATAAATAGTCCAGTCTCGATTGAGATTTTTTTAAAGTGAAAAAAAAAAAAACAACAACCCATGTAACAAAAGAGAGCATGGCCAGCCTCTCAAAGCGCCCCTCCTGTACCCTTCTAGATTTCTCTCCCCTGGTCGGTTGTCATGTGTCTTGGGGCACCAGGTTTTACTTGCCTCTTCTCATGGTTGGCATTTAAAAGCTGCCATCATTTCTAAGACTCAAGTCAATTAGTGAAAACCCACATTGTTAAATAGAAGAAATGCTGGTTTGGAGCATGTGGGCTGAAGGGGATGCTCCTCGGATCAGAGGCAGCTTGCTAAGCGTTTGGTCTTTATGGGTAATAACTTACTTTCTGTCTGTACTTGGAAGTTCCTTGTGAAGGCGATAGTTTCCTGGGTTGTTCAGTTTGTGCTATGGGAGATGGGATGGGCAGTGGGCGTGTGAGCATCTTCTTTCTCCTTGCCCCCTTTGGTGTTGTTTCTGAGATAGAGTCTTAAGTGACCCAGGCTGGTCTCCAGCACTTGTTAGATAGCGAAGGATGATCTTCAAGGTCTGCTTCCACCTCCCTAGTACTACGCTCTCAGGCATGTGCCCACCCCCAGGTCAGCTGAATTTCTTATGGTATCTTCTGTTTTTGCTTTAGGTAAAATGTCAGCTCCAGGACCTTACCAGGCGACCGCAGGCCCTTCTGCAATGCCCACCGCACCCCCATCCTATGAAGAGACAGTGGGTGTCAACAGTTACTACCCAACACCCCCAGCACCTATGCCGGGGCCAGCCACAGGACTCATTACAGGCCCAGACGGGAAGGGCATGAATCCACCTTCGTACTACACCCAGCCTTTGCCTGTTCCCAATGCCAATGCAAGTATGTATGTCACCCAAGTCCTTAGTCACCAAACCTGTGGACCCTGAGGTAGAGGACAACAGCAAGGTGCCAAAGTATCAAAGCCAAGTGACAAGCACTGTGACATCCAACCCACCCTGGGTTTCTCATAGGATATTTCAGACGTCCCATTATTGAGACCTGTGATTTCCCTATTTAGTGGCTGGCAGGATGACTCAGTGGGTAAAGACGCTTGCTGCTCTGCCTGAGTTTTCTCCCCAAAGTTATTCTTTAATCTCTGCATGCATGCGCATGTGTGTACATACACATGCACAGACATTAATAATAACTGTAATCAAAACAAATAAACAACAACCAAAACCAACAAAATACATAGGAGCCTGCTGGGCTCATAGCATTTGCCACTGCCCCTTGCCCGAGAGAACTTGGGAGTGGGAGTATTTGAGTTCAGAGCCAAGGGTGACTAGAGAACTCCTGTCCTGAGGCCAGCTGGTGTGGGCACAGTGCTGAGTGAGCAAAGGGAGGCCAAGCTGCTGCCCCTCTGTGGGGGCAGGGTCTCTCCTGGACCTTTGGGCGGCTTCTGCAGAGTCCTTGATGGCCAGGTGTGTGCACGTGTGCACCTACTCAGCATTGTAAGCTGATGAGAACCATCTGAGAGAGCAAGCCTATGACTCAGGCCAGCAGAGCTGGTCCCCTGCCCTTCTGCTTTAGTTTTGTTTGTGTGTGTTACCTGTGGAGGCCAGAGGTCAGCCGCAGGAGCTAGCCACCTTATTCTATTCTGTAAAAGTGTGTGTGTGTGTGCAAGTGTTAGCATGGATGGATGGATGGACGTGCATCACGTAGCATGACTGACACACAAGGGGACCAGAAGGAGTCAAAGGAGTCTTTGGGTCACCTGGGAATGAATTTGCAGTTGGTTGTGAGCCACCATGTGGGTGTGGGAATAGAACCTGAGCTTTGGAAGAGCAACTAATGCTTTTAATGGCTGAGTGAAGAAAACATCTCCAGTTCCCTTACTCACCTTTCTAATGGCTCAGTTTCCTCATCAGCATGTCCCTGAGTTTATGAGTCATTCTGTTAAAATTAACTTCCTGGGTCAAGCCAGAGCCATAACCTGATAAAGAAACTGGTCATTGTGTCCAGTTCTGAATTCTTGGGTTGAAGAGGGAGCTCACAGGTTATTACTATGTAGCCCTGGTTGGTCTGGAAATCACTAAACCAGGCTAGTCTTGGACTCCTGGTTTTATTACCTCTAACCCTGCGTCACCATGCCCCGTCTATGAAATCCTTGGGGTTGCACATACTAGACACTCAGCCAGTTGCCCGTGTCAACAGCCCTCTACTTTAGTCTCTCTTAGACCAAGTGATCAAGAAATAACTTCTTCTTTTTTTTTTTTTTTTTTTTTTTTTTTTTTTTCGAGACAGGGTTTCTCCGTAGATTTTGGTTCTTGTCCTGGAACTAGCTCTTCTAGACCAGGCTTGCCTTGAACTCACAGAGATCCGCCTGCCTCTGCCTCCTGAGTGCTGGGATTAAAGGCGCGCTCCATCACTGCCCGGCAAAATAACTTATTCTTGAACCAAAACAAAAATTACTTAATCCAAATTTCTATATAGCTAAGTAAGGTATACTTCTTGCTTTCTGGAAGCAGGGTTTTGGTAATAGCAAGTTAATTCTCAGTAGTCCCTAGTCCCCCAATTCCAGGTTGTATAAATGGCCTTCCAAGGACCTAGCAGTGGAGGAGGTCACTGATAGGCACACAGCTGAAGCAGCTTCAGGACCTCTGTCACTAGTGATCATGTCCTGACTGCTGTGGGATATTGCTCTTGCACATTGCAAAAATTTGTTGCTCATATTGGTTTAATTAAATGCTGATTGGCCAGTAGCCAGGCAGGAAGTATAAACAGACCAACCATACTAGGAGAATTCTGGGAAGAGGAAAGGCAGAGAGTCAGTTACCAGCCAGACACAGGAAGAGATGAGAATGCCTTATTGAGAAAAGGTACCAAGCCACATGACTAAACATAGATAAGAATTATGGGTTAATTTAAGTTGTAAGAGCTAGTTAGTAATAAACCTGAGCAATAGAGCAGCCAGTTTATAACTAATATAAGCCCCTTTGTGTTTCTTTGGGACTGAGTGACTATGGGACCAGGCAGGACAGAAACTTCTGTGTACACCTGACCTCCATGAATGTCTTGTTTCGTGGCTTATGGCTCTCATAGCAGTGTTTGAGCTGTGTGTCAGCTCAATTTCCTGGCTGTGGGTTTGTGCTTCCCAATTGGTAAACATTTTATACCATTATCCTCAGGTGTCAGAATCTAACCAGGAGTCATGGTGTGTGTGTGTGTGTGTGTGTGTGTGTGTGTGTGTGTGTGTGTGAGAGAGAGAGAGAGAGAGAGAGAGAGAGAGAGAGAGAGAGAGATATGTTGGCAGTGATCATACATTAGGTGCTACCAGAGACTATAGACAATGCCTGCCTCCCAGAATCCTAATAGCAACTTTTCCTTCCACTTAAATATGCAGAGAATACTTAATTTTCTCCAGCTATGCAGAAAAGGAATTCACGAGCCCTCAAGTTTACCCTGTACTGTACTGAAGGCAGTCACCACCTTCAGAACATCCCCACCTCACTCTTTCTCCTCTTACCTTCCAGCAGCCACTCTTGGCTGTAGAGAATCAGGCCTAAACCCCAGCATGCCCTGCTTCTCTAATACCTTCTGCAAACCACCTCAGTAGAGCCATCTGCAGAGCTGAAGAAGCAGTTTGGGGACCTTACTGCTCATGCTTGGTCCAAGCTCTAGGCCCAGAGCCTGGGAACTGTGTCTTCAATAAGGACCCCACAGGACAGGTGGTCCAGGAGAGCGAGGACATGCCAGCAGGACACAAAGTCTTCATCTCTTTTCTGTAGACTTTAAAAACCCCTCAGGAAACTCTGGAAATCTGTCACCGTTTCTACGTCTGCTTTATCACTTTTCCTTCTCTTTCTTTCCTGCGTATGTGTGTTTTAAAACATGCACGATACTTAGGAGGGACAGGCAGGAGGATTGCCACAAATTCAGGTTCAGCCTGGTCTATGTAGTAAGTTCCAGGACTATATCGAGAGACTATTTCATCCCACCCCTTCCTAAACAGTGTGTCCACACAGATACAGCACAGCATAAAATCTATCATCTGGCTGCATGGTATAGTGGTACATTCTTGAACGTCCAGAACGGAGGAGGCTGCTGAGGCAGGAGGGTCACAGTTTTAAAGGCAGTGTGGGCTACATGGTGAGATCTTATGACCACAAAAGATGGTTTAAAAAATCGACCATTTTAATTGTTCCATTTAAAAAAATAGTTGTATTTATTTTTAGAACATTTCATGTATACATATGTATATATGTTCATGCACACATATACATATATACATACATATATTTATTTGTAGTCTTGGTCACACCCATATCCATTTCCCTTTCACATCCCTCTTCCCTTCCCAACTTTAAGTTCTTCCTACCTCTTTAAACATTTGAAAGCGTGGCTCGGTAGTGTTAGGCAGACCTGCTGTCCACTGTGAGTGTCTGGACCCCAGACAATGACTGAAGTGGGTTTCTGTATCCATCTGGAGTCTCCCAGTGTTTGTCGTTTTGTGACTGTCTTATTTCACTCAGCATGTGTCTGTCAGAATCTGCTTCCCTTGTAGGCTGAGCTGTGGTTGGCCAGGCAACTACAGTGCATTTTTCCTTTCGTCCTTGGGAACCACCTTTATGAGCTTAGGTTCTGGGGTGCTCGCTGCAACCCCAGTTCTCATGTGCTGACGTAAGCAAGCGTTCTTCTGCTTGTTCACTGAATAGCGTTATCTTCCTCCATCAGTTGCCGTGCAGACGGTGTATGTGCAGCAGCCCGTCTCCTTTTTCGACCGCCCTGTCCAGATGTGCTGTCCATCCTGCAGCAAGATGATCGTGACCCAGCTGTCCTACAATGCCGGCGCCCTCACCTGGCTGTCCTGTGGCAGTCTGTGTCTGCTGGGGTGAGTGTGCCCGCTCTGCGGAGATTCTGTTCAGACTGGCAGGGGCTGTCCTGTGCATTGGCGGAGTGTGTGTGTCTGTCTATTGAGACAAGCTCTCATTGCTCTACAATCCCAACCCCAGGATTATAAGCCTGGTTCCTCACTACCTCACAGATAATTTTTAAAATGACTTCCCTTTTTATCCTTTCTTGTGCGTGCGTGCCTGTGTGTGTGCGTGTGTGTTCATGGACGTATACCATGGTATACATGTCGAGGTCAGAGGACAACTTTCCGTGGTCATTTCTTTCCTTTCACCACATGGTTCAGGGGAACTGAACTCAGGTCCTCATGCTTGCAAGGCAAGTTCCCCACTGGCTGAGTTACCCCCAGATACCTGTAGGAATTTTCCTCCTTCTGTTTTTAGGGTACTCAGCTGCTAGGCTAGTCCCCTGTCTCTGCACGCTCAGCCTGTTTTAGGATGTGTAAAGCTGAGTGCGGTGGCATATGCTGTAATTCCAGCACCAGCAGGAGGAGGTGAAGGTAGGTTGTCTCAATAACACAAAACAGGGCTGTCCAGGTGGCTCAGCAGGTAAGGGTGCTTACCACCAAGCCTCACCATCTGGGTTTGATCCCCAGAGCCCACATAGAAAGACCTGACTCCCAAAAGTTGTCCCCCGACTTCCACTTTTGCATCGTGAACAGGTATTCACATATACACAATGAATGAATGAATGAATTAGTTAAAAATGAAAGCCTGGAGCAGCCCAGCTGGGCTCAGCTTTCTAGAAGTTCACAGCACCTCCTCCCCACAGGGCAGCCACCAGGAGTTACCCCTGCCCCCAGCTGGGAACTCTGCTCAAACCTGCGTGGAAATTGCTGGATGTGTTCATGTAGAGACCTGCTGAACAGCTGTTCACATCTGCAGAGGGCGAGGCCCTTGGGCTTCTTTTCCTTCTAGCATTTCATGACCTAAATAATAATTTTTGCATGACCCCGAGAGAAGCTCCAAACATTTCATGCACTAACACACTTTATAGCCCTCTCGTCAGCCATGTTTCTCCCTTACAACCTCTGGGATTTCCCAGTGCCAGAGCAGGGAATTACATAAATATTTATGTCTGCACTAAAAGCCATGCTAGTCTGTGCTCTGGGGGAGAAATCCGATGAAAAGCAAATACATGGTTTTCCTAAAGCAGGTACTAGCAGGAACCTCACCCTTTCTGGCCTGTGCGTCACTTAGGAAGCCACTGCCGCGTGCTTTCGCCTGGAGGAGCAGGGACCTCAGCTGCTCGGTGACTGGCGCCCTTCTCCTCACGTTCTGCTTGTGACTCTGGGTGGAGAGAGCCGTCGGCCTCTGTTCTCTGTGGAAGGAGTGGGCCACGCAGGCCTGTCCACCCATCCTTCTCTGCCCTGCCTATTCAGCTCCACTGTGGGCTCTCACTTCCACTCTCTGGGCTTAAGCGACCAGGTCCGCCGTCCCCGTGCTCAGGTGTGGCACAGGCTGGTCACCAGCTCAGGGCCTGCCCGAGCGAGGGAACCAGACTCTGTCCACAAAGTAGAAAGAAAGATGTGTGTAGCGGTGTGCACCTGCACTCCCAGCATGCCTGAGCAGGAGAATCCACAGTTTAAGGCCAGCCTCTGCCACATAGGGAATTTGAGGCTAACCTGGCCTACATGAGACCCTGTTTCCAAAACAATAGTAAAATAAAGACTGGGGATACTGCAGAGTGAAAAGTTTGCCTAGCGCATTTGAGGCCTGGTTTCCATCCCCAGTACCACACATTGCTGCTGGGCCCAATAGCGCACATCTGCCATCCTAGCCATGGAAGACAGGTAGGCAGGTAGGTGGAGGTGAGTTCAAGGCCAGGTTGGGCTATTTAAAAAGACGCATAAAAAACAAAGCAGCCCGCTGTGGTGGTGCAGGAAGGCAGATCAGAGTTTGAGGCCAGCCTGATCTACATAGGGAGTTCATGTCAGCCAGGGCTTCCCAGTGAGATCCTGTCTCAAAGAGGAAAGGAAGGAGGGTACTTTGGCTGCTTTGAGACTTTTGTATTAAAACTCTTCTTTGAAACTGGTAAGGGGCAGCACAAGCTCATCCTCGGCTGAGCCTGAAGTCAAGGCTGACTTTCTGCCTTTTATCTCCCAACTTTTAATAACTTTGAGAGGTAGTCTCCCCGTGATCCCTGGAGGCAGACGACTTCCCTTCCTGTCTCCTGGGGGTGTGGTGTGGATGAGGTCAGTGTGTCTGGGGTCACAAGGGATGTCACAGATGAGAAGAGTGAGCAGTCAGCAGCAGGCCGTGTTTCCACCCTGAGTCCGAGGCTGTAGGAAGTCATCCATGTGCAGAAAATGGATGTTGGGAGGGGTCATCTGGGGAAGTGTATCTCCTAATCACTGGACCCCAGAAGACTACTTTGCCCCCAGGCTAAACCCTGCCCACTCCTGTGTAAGTTTGCCTGGGTGCTGCCAGCCTCATTTGTTGGTGCTCCATGTTCATGCTACCAGACAAAACGCAGGCCATGAGCCATCTAACGTCTAACACGTGGACTGTGGCGCTTTACAAAGAAGCTTGCCACCCTCATCTGAGATGATGATGATGACCTTCTCTTCCTCCCCCTCCTTTATGGGTCTAATATAGCTCAGGCTGGCCTTGAAGTCACATTGTACCCAAGGATGCCTTTGAACTCCTGATCCTCCTGCCTCTACTGGTCTAGTGCTGGGATTACAGTTCTATACCATGTTTGATTTTATGTGGTGCCCAGGGCTTTGTGCATGGTGGGCCAGCCATCTGCCAGGGAGCTACAGCCCCAGAATGCTCCTCCTAACTTTTTTTTTAAGTGCTGGTGCTAAAGCCCAGCCCTCCCGTATTCCGGGCAAGTGCTCTACCACTGAGCTACATCCACAGTGCCAGGGTTTTGTTGCTTTGTGAGTCTCACTGTGTAGCCAGGCTGACTCCTGCCTCTGTCTTTCTGGCGATAGGATGGCAGGTGTGTAGCACCATGCTTGGCTCTGCCACATGTCATAGCTTTTTGAGAGGATAGTGTCTTTGGGTTTAGGGGCCCACCCCGAGTTTCCAGGGTGGTCCTGTATCAAGATATTTAATTACTTTTGCAGAGACCCTCCCCCTTCCTTTTTGAGTCAGGGTCTCATATATCCAAGGCTGGCCTCCAACTCACCAGGGAGTCAGCAATGACCTTGAACTTCTGCTTCTCCTGCCTCCATCTCCTGAGTGCTGGGGTTATAGGCTTGCACACCTGATATTGGGGATCAGATGCTGGGCTTTGTGCCTCCAGGGACAGATTCTACTAGCTCAGGCCTTCACTCCACACCAGCCCGCCACAAACCCTTTAGGAGGCTCCAGCATGGGGTTCTTGGTGTTGGTGGCATGCTCCTTATGTGTGTCTGTCCTCCCAGGTGCGTCGCCGGCTGCTGCTTCATCCCATTCTGCGTAGACGCCCTGCAAGACGTGGACCATTACTGCCCCAACTGCAAAGCGCTCCTGGGCACATACAAGCGCTTGTAGGACTTGGCCAGCCAGCCATAGGGGAGATGCTAGATACATGTTACCGGAAGTCACCTGACCCTTGCCCAGCCCACCCAGAAGAGACACCTTCCTTGATTTCATCTCTTCATGGGCTCCAACGTCGTGTCTTTTGGTGGGTGGGAAAGGTCAAAAAAGTGACAAACCTCCAAACCCCAGAAATTGCTGCTTGGAGTCACGCCCTGCACATGCAAAGACATGGACCTTGATGTTTCAAGGGCTTATCGCCTGCCCAAGTCACCCCACTAACTGTGATTGTTACCCCGTTTACCTCTCCACTGATTTGCCATTCGCTGGCTTCTCTTCCTCCTCGGTGGACCTTCCTGGTGGTGGTCTTAAACCCGGAAGCCAGTTTGCCTTATTTTTCACTATCTGGCCTGATCTTTTCTGTCTCTCCCCATCCCTGATGGCAGAGACCTTGCCTTAAAGACTTTGTGGTTCTGTAATTGTAGGCTCTCTGGCCCTCAGAATCGCTTTAACTTCCTAGGTTTGGTTTTGTTTGCCGAGTGCACAGAAGGGCTGCCGACACCCACCAGACACATACGGAGAAGGCCACAGTCAGGCTGGGTCTAATCGCATCCCCTCCCGCCTCAGCCCCACTCATGGGTGCAGGCATCTTCCTCGTGGTTTCTGTGAGTTTTTGTTCTTAAAATACGTGGGAGTTCCTTGGCAGGGAGACCTTTCTAGAATAACTTTTGTGATCATAATACACCATTTTTCCATTTGCTGATATGTTTTTGGTTGGTTTTGTTTTCATTTTTGATGTACAGTCTGGCTTTGTTGCCCAACCCAGCTTTGACCTCCTAGGTTCAAGTGATCCTTCAGTCTTTTCCTCTCAGATACCCCGAGCTCTAGACGCACGCCACTGCACCTACTGCGTTGTTTTCTGTTTCAACAGACAGGTGCTTTCATCTACTACCTTCCTGGACTGGTGTGGTTTTGAAAAGCTTGTCTCTGGGGATGAGGGTGTCCCTGAACTCCCGCAACAGAACCTGAAGCTTGATTTTAGTTTCTAGAGATGAGCTTGCTGTGTGGCACCAGCCTGGGTTTCAGTATCAGCGGACCGGATGGGAGGACACCAAAGACAAGTCAGGGCTCCTTCTAGGGTGACCACTCTGTCTGGCACAGCCCAGCCAGCGTCCATCCTAAACCCATGCAGGAACCGCTGCAAACAGTAGTGCGTGAAGTCAGCCCGAGCCTGAACTGCATTTTGGTTAACACAGTCCTAACCATTGTCTGAGCTGTTCATGCGGTGATCCAGAAGCACTGGCCATCATTTTTGCAATGAATTTTGGGTACCATATATAACTTTGGTGTTGTCTACTTTCAAACAAATAAAATGTTGGTCACTCGGTGAATGATTCAGTCCACCTACTCTGAAGAAGGGCCTTGTGTTGTGTTTCCAGGCATTGCCCAAAAATCTCAACTTGCTCTGTTACTCTAGAAAACCCTTCGTGACCCACACCTCAGGCTTGCTGAATATTCAGCCACAGCGAGATGACCGTTGCTAACGAGTGGCATTTGAAGGTTTGGCTGTGGGGAGCCCACAGGCGTCATCGATGGCAACAAGCCACGGCTTTCAAGTTTTAATAAAATGCCAAGGAGAAAGCTGTCCTCATTCATCCTCTGAACAAAACCCTCCTTGTTTGTTGACCGGGGAGGCTGTGGGATGCTGGGAGAGGGGGTACCAAGTGAGGAGTGCGGGTGCCACCCCTTCCTTTCTTCCACCTGCGGTGACAGCTTCAAGTTGGAAGGTGTGAGGGGAATTAGGTCATTTAGTTGTGGCTTACATTGCCATCGAAACCCTATTTGTGTTCTTGTGAAATCATCGCTCATGGGAGCTCAGTTGAGTGCTTTTCTTATATTTGATCAAGCTCAGCGCTGTGCAGTTCGCAGTTTGGCTGTCACTGTGATGTGTAACTGATCACAGGCTGGTACTAATTACACATGCAGTCTTCCAAACAAGGGCCCTGTGTCGAGACCTATAAAATACATACTATACGGAGCTTAATGCCAGATGCTACAGACTTAGTCTAGGCTAGCTGGCCCCTGAGATCCACATAGGTAGCCTCTGCTTCTTGGCTGACAGTCTCCATACATCCTAGGCTTCCTCCTGCCACAACCAGGATGGAGTCTGGACAAAGACAAGAAAAAGGACAGGATGTGACTGCTCCTAGGTGTGGTGGAGGCGGAGGTTATAGCTGTGTGGGAGAGCATAGCCAGAGGCAGGGACATCTGGGAGGGTCCAGAGTGCACCTGACCCTGAGCCACCTGAGGAGTGGGGGAGGGGAAGGGAGTGAGGAGGAGGACCAAGTGCAGCAGCCAGGAGGCTCAAAGAGTAGATGAGAGGGACTAGGTAACCAGAATGTCTAGACTATATAGGGAAGGACAGCCCAGCCCCTGGGCTGGAGACTTCAGGGCAGACCCTGTAACAGCTGGGGGACTCTGGGATGCTGGGATATGTTCAGTAGACAACTCAGCCTTGTGTGTGAGACCCAATAGGACCTGTGTGGAGATTCTGCACAGACTCCCAAGAAGGGGCTTTGAACTTGGTTGTCCTCAGTGTTCACTGCCTTGCATGCATATATGGAGAGGTGGGTATTTCCTGGTCAGTCTATTGGTGGGAAAGAGAGACCAAATGAAGCCATGGCCACAGCCAATAGGTTGAGGCAGGAAGCCTTGCTGACTGCGGCTTCCAGACATTTTCTGTTCTTAGACCACTGCCTTTGGCATGCACAGCTGTGTGGGTGTGAAAGCCTCTTTCTGAGGGTGCCATCGTGTGACATCGCTGTTTCCTTGTTCTGTCTGTCCTCCCTTACTACTGGGGATGGAACTCAGGGCCTCCCCCACCCTAGGTAAGGGCTTTGTACAGTTCTAAGCCAGACTGTTGAAGTCCCAGGGAGCTCAGCCATGCTGTGCAGAAGGCCCCCCTAGCTGGGTGGGTTGACTACCCCCACTCCATGGAGGGGGAGGGAGGGTCATGGGACCTTCGCCTGAAGTTCCAGCCACTCCCTACCTCCTGTTGTTTGCCTGTAGCCTTGGGGAGTTCTAAAGTCTCAGACTAGGAGTGTCCCCCGACACCATGTTCCTATGGGAAAAACCTCCCCGTGTGGTAATGACTTCCTGTTGCACCCTTATGGGGAGGAGCACCCACACTCTCGTAAGAGGCCCCCACCTGTGTCATAAGGAATCTAGTAAACTCATTTTGGAGTCCCGCCTTGACTTGTCATTTTGATCTTGGGAGAGGGGGTGGACCATGCTCATGACCTCACTGAAAGGATTCATTAACATGGACATCTCAGGCCCTTGATTTGACCATTTATTGCTTTTTCTGTTCTGTTTTGCTTTTGAACTGGATTGTGGTACAAAATTCAGGATGGCAGGGATCTCTGGGAGGAGCTTTTCACCTTACCCACCCCCATAGCCCCACTATTGGGACCTTACCCACCCCCATAACCCCACTACTGGGACCTTACCCACCCCCATAACCCCACTACTGGGACCTTACCCCTCCCATAACCCCAGTGCCAGGACCTTACCCCCTCCCATAACCCCAGTGCCGGGACCTTACCCCCTCCCATAACCCCAGTGCTGGATGAGAGGCGTCACCACCACTGGCTTCTTTGGAAGACTCTAAAATGCAGGAGAGGGCACATGGCAAGGCTGTGGGGGTAGGGGAACTTGAGAATGCTTCCCAAGCTGTAATTTGCATTGTGTTTGTGTCTGAAATTAAAGCAGTAGGAAAAATGCTTATCCCATGCCAAATGGGAGGTGGTGGCTGGGGACTCTGCCTCCCATAGGCCTTGACCTAAGAGAGTCATGAATGTGTGTGTCTGGCTGCATGTCTCCATGCATGTAGGTGTGTGTGTTGGGGGTGGCGTCTGTTATCTAAGCTTTTCTAAAGTGAACAGTGTAGCCCCGTGCTCCGGGAGCTTTGTTGGAGGGGTGTGTATGTGGCAATGGAGAGGCTCTGGTGACCATGACATGGCCAGCTCACCAGCAGCAGCTTATGACCAGCTGTTTGTGACCACTGGTGCATAATGACAGGGTCCTCGCTGTGTCACTGAGAGCCGTCTGTGTGGTTGATTCGGCTTAGCTTTCTCCTCTCTGCCGCTGCCCTGATGTCGTGTTCTCTTGTTTTATGTGCAGCTTGCTGTGGCCCTGATAGTACTGAGTCGGTGCAGCTTCCACTTAAGACAGTCGGGAGTCTGTGTCTGTTTATCTGCCTGTCTGCGTGGAGAGGGAGGGGCAGGACTGCTTGCTCCAGATCTAAAGGACAACCCATGGGAGAAAATGGGAGGAAGCCCTGCTGATATGAGGACTGAGGGATGTTTGTGCATGCTCCTGGCTTTCCCTCAGCTTTCACTCAGCGTAATCCAGAGTCCCACCCATGGCATGACATCGTTGTGGGATAGTTGATCTCTCTGTGACACCCCGAGACGGTGTTCATAAAGTTAACCTTGAATCGGGGCAGAGCCAGAGACTGGTTGACAAGAGTTAGTCATAGAGACTGCAAAGGCCTCAGGATATGGATAGAGAGGCACCAGGAGGAGTAGGGAAAGACTTGGAGATCAGCCGCTTTTGGTCTGGGAAGTGTGGCGAGGTCAGATGGGCGATCCTTTGCTGCTTCGTTGAATTATCAGATTTTCACCCCAGTATCTGACTCCTGGGTCTTTACTGGTAATACAACAACTAAGCTAGAACAGTGTGACATAGTGGGAAAGACTTGCTGTGCCATTGGCGCCCCTTGTACACAGAACCTGGGCCCCCGCACCCTCTAGTGTTAGACCTGAGAGGAAAGCGATTCAGCGGCTGTCTGATTAAAGCAGGCTGTGTTTAGAAGCGCACTGCATCTCCTCAAGTCAGGGTTTCAGAGAGCAGCTCCTCGCTGGCTTTTGAGGTCCCTTTTATGGGGAAGGGTTAGGATTGCTGGGATAACTGTTGAGATCTTTGGCCGTTAGCAGCTGGACAGGAGAGTGGGGCCGATGAATGCAGGTCACACCATGTGCAAGGGGAGTCATCATAGATGCTCAGGAGTTTAACCAGGCGAAGGAGTGGACACAGCATGGTGTGTTGAAAACCATTGCAGGACGCTGTAGGCTTAGGAAACAGACTTATTCTTGTAAGGCATGGAGACTTAATGACAATGCATAACAACGTGGTTCCTTCATAGCAGCTTGGCTCCTGTCTCGCTTTCACATGATCAGTGTGGGCCAGCGGCCACAGGAACGCTTTCATTGTATTGTTTTTGTAATTAGAAGTGAAAATGCCTACATATGATCATCCAAGCCTTCCCAACAGCGGAAGGGCGAGCTAGCGCCAGCGCGTGTGATGATATAAGTCCAGCTTGGACTTGATTCCTTTACAGTGAGCAGTCCTGAAGAATTAGCAGTACTGCCTTGGTCAGTGTTGCTTTTCTTTTTGAGACAGTCCTGTAGTCCATGCTGGCCATGAACAGCCGTGTGGCTCTGTAACCAAGAATGACCTTGAACGTCTCCTCTTCCTGCCTCACCTCGCTAGTGCTGGGACATAGGCGAGCATCTCTTTGCCAGGTTTATGGGTGCGGTAGGTGGAACTAAAGCGTCAGTCATGCTAGGCAAGCACCCAACAACCAAACAGATATCCAGCCCTTCATGGCTGCCTCCTGTTTGGGATGGGATAGGGCTCACAGGGCATGGATCGTTCTATAAGCACTGCCTGGGTATGTGCTGAGTTCCAGGAGACAGCAGTGAATATGAGGGAATGCTCTTGTGCCATCAAAACAATGCCACAGGCTCAAGAGATGGCTCAGGGCTGCTGAGCTAGACAACCTCAGTTCGGTTCCTGGACTCACACGGTAGAGGGAAGAAAGCAGTTCCGGCTAGTTATCCTCTGACCTCCGCATGTGCACAACGGCACAGACTTACAAATACAACAAAAAAATGGAACTAAAAGGTGTTTAGAAAAGGATTTCATCAACCCACCTCACTCCATGATGACTAAATGCATCCTGAGACGCCGTCCATCCTGCCAAGGACTCAGCTCCCAAAAGCAAAGGCAGTCTTCAGTGGCACTTACGAATAAAACTAGAGGCTTGGAGTAGCTGTGCATGCTGGGTAAGCAATGTTGGAGCTGTTCACAGCAGAGGGACTGCAGAGTCTAAAATTCACCCAGGGCTACACAGAATACTGTTCGGCACCATGGTGGCTTCATTCTGTGTTGTTGGGGTGTCTGTAGCAGCCTCCTGGGTCTCTACCCAATAGTCTTCCACCAGCTGTGGTTAAAAAATATATTATCTTCAGACATTGTGCAGTGCCCCCCAGGGGACGAAATCATTCCAGAGCCCCAGCAAAGTGCAGGGCCCACAGCCACCCCTCCACTTTTAGGACTGGATGTCCCCAGCTGGCACGAGCTTGTGGTTAAAAGCATGGTAAGTCCCCAAAAAAGGAAGAAAGTACCCACACCCCATGGTGAGGATAAGCCTCGAAAGCATGGCTGCAAAGAGAAGCCAGATGTAAGGCGCCATGTACTGAGCAGGGCTGGGGATGTAACTCAGACGGCAGCGAGCTCACCCAGCATGTGCAAAGTCCTGGGTTCCATTCTTAGCACCACATAGTGTGCACCTGTAACCAGGGCCCTCAGGAGCTAGAGGAAGGAAGATCATAATTCAAGACTCCCTTTGGATGTATAGAAAACCTGAGGTCAGCCTGGGCTACATGGGACCCTGTCAAAAGGAAAAAAGGAAGGCACACACATAGGATAGGCATATCAGAGGCCAGCACTGGGGAGGTGAGAGGGAGAACACTCTCCTTGGATATGGGGTGTCCCTTGGCAGCGATAGGAATGTCTGGAGCTGAATAAGAGGATCAGACTGCACTACACCCTGAGACCTGGGCTTCAATCCCCTGTGCTAAATATGCCAAGTCCTATAATTTACTGTAACAGTTAACACAATGGGGTGGGGTGAAGTGAACGCAGGGGAAATAAAAACAGGTATTTAAGTGAAATGACAACCACTGACAAGTATAAAGAGACTTCATCCATCACTTAAATAACATTTTCAAGGAGTCCATGGTGAGAGGCTCAGTCTGGATCCCAGCACCCATGGTTTCTAAATAAAACCGTCCTGGTGGTGTGTGTTTATGACCCCCAGTACTGATGAGACAGAAGCAGACAGATCCTGGGAATTGCTTGTCAGTCCACCTAGCCTACTTGTGGAATTTCAGGCTATTGAGAGACCCTGCCTCAAAAAGTAAGGTAGACAGTGCCTGGGGAACAACACTGAAGCTTATCCTCTGCCGCCCTTACACACACACACACACACACACACACACACACACACACACGTAGAAGGAGCTGCGGGCAGTGTTCCTGCCACCCAGCTCCCAGCTGCCTGGCTAGCTTATGCCCCGAAATAACAACACACAAATTGTATTCTTTTAAACACTGCTTGGCCCATTATATCTAGCCTCTTCTTGGCTAACTCTCACATCTTGACTAACCCATACCTAATAATCTGTGTAGCACCACGAGGTGGTGGCTTACCAGGAAGATTCTAGTGTACATTCATCTTGGGCTGGAGCTTCATCGTGTCTGACCTGGAGAGGAGAGGCATGGCATCTGCCTCACTTCCCTTCTTCCCAGCATTCTGTTCTGTTTACTCCGCCTACCTAATTTTCTGTCCTATCAGGCCAAGCAGTTTTCTTTATTGATTAACCAATGAAACAACAGATTGACAAATGACCTTCCCACATCTCTCTCTCTCTCTCTCTCTCTCTCTCTCTCTCTCTCTCTCTCTCTCTCTCTCACACACACACACACACACACACACAGAGTTTGTGCATTCTCAGGCTCAACAAGGGGAAGCCAGGTGTGTTGGCTCACACATGTAATCCCTGCATTTGGGGGCCTGAGGCAGGAGTATTACCACAAATCTGAAGCCAACGTAGGCTATGCATAAGTTCCAGGTCTGCCTGGGTCACAGTATGAGACCCTAAGGAGGAAGCTAGAAGTGGAATTTGAGAGCATCAGTGTAAGCTTCTTGGGAACCTTGCGTATTGCCCGGTTAGAGCAAGTGATGCTGGTTAGATTTAGGATGAAAAGACCAGAGGGGGCTCACTAAGAACAGTGACTAAGAGCTGGATGTGGTGGCACACAGCACGCCTTTAATCCTAGCACTCGGAAGCAGAGGCAGGAGAATCTCTGTGAGTTTGCGGCCAGCCTGGCCTATACCGAGTTCCAGATTAGCTAGAACTTCATGTTGAGACCTTGTCTCAAAAAAGAAACGGAAGAAAGGAAGGAGGAAGAGAGGGGGAGGGAGGGAGGGAAAAAGGGAAGAAGGAAGGAAGGAAGAAAGAAAGGAAGGAAAGAAGGAAGGAAGGGCTGTTAACAGCCACCTACGGGAGCTTTGAGATAAGAATTCTTTTGGGAAGGGATTCATCTTTACAGAGACTGTGGAGCATGATTTAATTCACATTGCACAAAATTCACCTGAAGTAATGATGTATTTTTTTGTGAGTGTCATGTAGCTCAGGCTGCCCCCAAATTCCTGAATCTCCTGCCTCTACCTCCTAAGTGCCGGAACGGCAGGTGCAAGGCCCCAAGTCCCTCAGTGCAAGGCATAGTTCTGAGCATATTCACAGTACTGTTAGCATTTTATCACCTCAGGAAGGAACTTGGACCCTTGAGTCATGTGTGCCTCCACCCACAGTTAATCTGTTTCCTGTCTCTGTAGATTTGCTTATTCATGAAACAGTTACATGATACCCGGACTTTTCTGTGTGTCTGGATTTCTTAACATTTTTGAGGTTCATGTGTGTTGTAGCTGTTAGCATTCAGGCATGATGCTGTCCTGTCCCCCATCACCTGGAAGGATGCACTTAGGCAGAACCCTGGCCAGCCCAGGGTCCTATGGTTGCTATGTCATTACATAGTCTATGCATGTGCGCTAAGCCCCCCACTTTAAGAGACAAACCCCGCCCCCCTTTCTCTCTCCTTTCTCGTGCATGTGTTTTTTAATTATAACAATAGCTTGAACATTTCTCCCTTTTTGACGGGCATGTAATTTTCCACAGTCTGGGCGGGCCTTCTCAATTCAACATCTTTAATAAGCCTGTGCTTCTAGAACCCACTTTCCTTGTAAGGGCTACTCAGAAATAAATGAATATGCGCTTTTAAATGGTGGTGTTTTGTTTTCAGAGGGTCTCCTGTAGTTCCAGCTGTCCTCAGATTTTCTACATAGCAGAGTATAATCTAAACCTCCACTTCCCCAGTGCCGCAGTTACAGGCATGCACTACCATGCCTTCTGTATTCAGTGCTAGGGGCAGAACCAGGGCTTCATGCATGCCAGGCAAGTACTTGGTCTACTGAGCCGCACCCTGGCCCTGGTTTAGCGTCCTCCTAATACTCTTTGGAAAGTCCATGTGGGTGCGATTGCAGATGGAAAGTTATAATTAGCCGGCTTGTGAAATGGGGCATGGTGAGGGACACCCATGATTCTCACACTTCACAGGCAGAGGCAGAAAGATCAGGATTTCCAGGCTAGCCTGGGCTACAATGCGACCCTGTCTCAAACCAAAACCATAAGAGAGCCCTCCAAAACACGAGCTCACCAGACTAGCGAGTGGGTCTGTGCCAGCATGCCTGCTGGGCACATGCTCTCCCTAGATCAGCTGGGAGCCCTGAACTGCCTCACCCCGAGGAGCACAGCTGGGGAGCCCACTCCTGGGGAAGAAGGGCCAGGCTTCCCATATACAGGGGTGTGGGTGGCCTCTTACAGTCAGGATGCACAGCCTGGGAGAGCAAAAGAGACATGGAGGGTCAAGGGTCAGCCCAACAGTTTATGCTCTTATGAAAACCTCTATCACTAGCCTGGTGCCTCCATCTCTGGTGTGTTTTTCTGAGGTCTTGGGCAGCCCACTCTTTTCACATGTCGCTACTGAGACCTTCTTATGGGAGGAAGGAGGAAAGATGTTTCTAGACCTTTCTCCTGGCTGGTGCTTGTCCATACCTAGGCACCTCCCCATGTAACTGCTGGGAGCCACTCAACTCCAGGATGTCTGGACACCTGGAAGTGTCCCATAGAGGCTCCAGCCCCTGTCACAGTGAGGCAAGGCGCGGTTTTGCCTTCTCACCTGCTGCTGCTGTCCTGGGCCAGCTTTGTGTGCCCTCCTCCAGCCTGACTGAGGTCCTAGGGGCGGCAGGATCAGGAACTTGGCCTCTGATTGGGAAATTATATCAGCTGGCAATGAGTAAGGATTAGTTATCATGTTTGTGGGTGTCAGACTGTCATTAAGGGTCATTCCAACACCTCCACATCAGCAGCAAGGACAGTGTCAGCAGGCTACACTCTGCTGCTGTTTGGCAAGCATCTCCTTCCAAAATACAGGAGAATACTGCAGGGCTCAGAGTTCAGCTGTTGAACCCAGGTCCTAGTGAGCCCTTCCTGAGAGGGTAGATGATGTCGACCCTTAGACCTTGCACCTTTTTGTCCTTGCATAGTATCTCACTGCACAGACATACCCCAACTTGCCCCTCCAAGTTACCTTTAGAGGGATATGCTTGTTTGCGTTGTTTCTAATTCTAAACAAAAGAAGCAACTGTGCACACTCATGCCGAGTGAACTCCTGCACCCCCCCCCCCACTTATTTGTTGGGTGTGTGAACGTGCAGGCACACATGTACCACAGTGAACCTGTGGAGGCCAGGGAACAACTTTCAAGAGTCTGTCCTCTCCCTCCCCCACGTGGGTCCTGGGCATTGCAGGCACCTTTACCAGCTGGGCCAGCTCACTGGCCCACTGTTTGCTTTCTCTTCTTGTGGGTAAACACTTGGGAGTGACATGGCCAGTGCCCAGGGTAGATGTGCTTGTGAAGAAACACACGACTGCTTGCTTTGATCTGTGCCTGAGGCTGGACAGCTTTAGCCACACAGATCTCTGCCGCCCGCTGTGAACAGGGTGTTGGTCCACTGTTGCCTGATGGCTGCACCAAGTCTAAGACCATTATGTGGCAGCTTTGGCTGTCATCAGGTCTCTCCTCTCTGGCCTTTATTCTCGATCGAAACCCAGGAGGAAACACTTGGCTTGTGACTTCCAGCCCTTTGGTTTCACCAGTAAGTTCGTGAGCCCAAAGAGATCAGGAAACTGATTTTCAAAGGTCAGACAGCTCACGGAACAAGTCAACAGAAATGAGTCACCCTCCATCCCAATCTCAACCCCACTCCTGATGAACAGGGGACATATTTCTCCCTGTCCCCTTTATTTCAAAGCTAGCAGACGTGGCAGCATTTCTATAGACAGCCCCACTAGGCTCCAGCAGCTTGAGGGCCCCCTACTGGTGAATGTTTCTCTCCCAGGGGTCGTCCATGCCTGTCTCTGCAAAGGAGTACTAGGGATGTATGTAGTTCAGTGTACCCACGTGCCTAGCAAGAGGGGAGCCTTGAGTTCAATCCCCAGCACCATAGAGCAGCACACGGTGACTCATAACTGTAATCCTAGCCCTTGAGTGATGGAAGGCAGGGGCATTAGCCCTTCTGGGTCAGCCTGGGCTACATAAGACCCTATCTCAACAAACATACACAATAACCCATCTCTCTTTTGTTTATTTTTGCTTTTAGAAATATAGTAGTTCAGTACCCAGGCAGGTACTGAACATTTGATCCCCCTGCCTCAGCCTCTTGAGTTGCTGAGACAATAGGCCGGCACATCACACCCAGGTCAGAAGCTGCCCCTTTGTAAGTCTCCTGTTTTGATGGTAACCATGTGTGCCCGCAGGTCCATGACTCTTAGTACCTGGAACTCTGCGGTGTAGGCTGTGGAGTGTGGGGAGGCTAGAGACATGAGGCAGGATGGATGAGAAACCCCTTCCTAGCTTTTCTTAATTTTCTGTGAACCAAAAACTGTGAACAAGGATATTGTCTTAGAAAAAATGAAAAGTAAACAACAACAAACCTTGTTGGAGAAGAAGGCTGCTTGTCTGCCCCGACCACCTAGAACCAAAATAATCACATAGAAACTATATTAATTAAATCACTGTTTGGCCCATTAGCTCTAGCTTTTTATTTGCTAGCTCTTACATCTTAATTTAACCCATCTCTAGTAATCTGTGCATCACCATGAGGTTGTGGCCTACCAGCAAAGTTTCAGCACATCTATCTCTGGTGGTGGATCCATGGTGTCTCCATCCCCATCTTCCTTCACCCAGCATTCAGTCCAGTTTTCCCCGCCTACCTAAGTTCTGGCCTATCAACAGGCCAAGACAGTTTCTTTATTCATTAACCAATAAAAGCAACACATAGACAGAAGGACCTCCCACAGTGGAGAGAGTCAAGCATGCTACTACTCTTACAGAGAGCCAGAGTTTAGCCCCTAGGACCTCCTCTGGGTGGCTTACAACTGCTCATATCTGCAGCTCCAGGGGCTTTGGCACATGATTCTGTGCTCTGTGGGTACCCACACATGGACTGCATGTGTGTGTACTCAGGAACACACACACACAAGATAAACACTCTCTAAAAAGAAACACAAAAATTAAAAACAATGCAAAATAGTGTCAGACTAGGGCTGCAGATGTGTGGAGAGCACTTGTCTTACATGGGCAAGGTTCATGTTCTGGCCCCAGAACCAAGAAAGCAAACATCTCAGAAAGATGAGGACTTGTGACCTCAAATAGTCCTGGCCTGATTCAGGCTCTGGTCATTGTGCAGAGAATCAGAATGACTTCACATTATCTCCAGGAGTGTAGATGAGAGACACGTGGGAGGCACTTGTCAGGAAGGCCTGTGTAAATGCTTTCCCATATCCTGAGCTCCACAGGGCCAGTTGGCCAAGGTTTGGCCTGGGATGCTATAGCCATGAAGAGATGAGGCCAGGGGTGTAGAGCCCTGCCTGGCAGACCACAGTGGCCTAGAGTGATAGCAGACCCAGTGGGGCATCAGATGGCTAGGAGAAGGGAGGCAGGGCCACCCTGGTGGTTGCTTCTGGAGTGGGGCCTGGGCATCAGTTGTAGGATGTCCACTCTGCCAACATTTCTGTGTTGCCTGGAGACCAAACAACAGAGATGGCAAGGATTTGGCTCAATCTCCTGACTGGGGAGAATCCAGGCCACAGACTGAGATGCAGTCTCCCAGGAAATAAGGTGGAGAAAGGCCCAGAAATGCCACCAGAATTAAAAGAGATAGGCTACTTCCATCAGAGTGGGTAAAAACCCTCAGAGGCTGTGGGACACTGGGTGAGTGACTTACCCTCTCTGAGGAACTGCTGGGTGGAAATAACCCATGTGAGGGCTTCATTGATGGGAGACAGAGCTTCCTGAAGGCAGTGTTATTATCACTTTTGTGGTCGGTCTGTTCTTGGCGATCACAGAAGCTCTCCTCACAAATTGCCCCCAAGAGAATTCTTTGCCCAGCACTGTTTCTCATCTGCAGATGCACTTCATGCCCACACTGGGCCTGTCACCCTCAGGCCAGCCTTCTGGGACTCAACTCCCCACTTCTCCCTGCAGTCACCCTGGAAAGCACCATAGACCCGCCAGAAGCTAGGTCTTCAGCCTTGTGGCCAGGGTTCTGGACAGTAAGATGTCTGCGTCAGGGACATCATCTGATTGAAAAAGAAGCCAAATGCCAAGACCACGTGTCAGGCTCTTCTGTTTATGTGAACTCTCCGGGAGGTATGCCTATAAAAATAGAAAGTGGAGGCAAAGGCCAGAGACCCGGACAGTGATAGATTAATGGCTACAGTTCTTCCTTCCAAGGCAATGAAAATAGCTCAAAATTGTCTGCTATGATGGGTGTATAGTTCTGTGAACACACTAACACGCAGCAGATTGTCCTCTGTGTGTCCATGTGTGCATGCACACGTATGGGCGCGTGGAGACCAGGGGACATCAGGTCAGTCTTTAGTCACTCATTTCCTTTTAAGATTTTATTTGGTGTGTGTGTGCATGCATGTGGGTGTGCACACGTGCTCATGTACCACATGTGTGTGGGTGACCACAGTGGCCAGAAGAGCTCCCGAAGCTAGAGTTACGGGCAGTTGTGAGCTTCCCAACATGCGTGCAGGGAGCTGGCCTCTTTCCAGACCCCCCACCTTAGTTTTTGAGACTGAGTTTCTTATTAAATCTGAAGTCGCTAGTGTTGGTTAGACCCCCTGTCTGGACCTCCCCAGGGCTGGGTTGTAGGTATGAGCCACGTGCCTGGCTTTTACGAGGGGCTGGGAGTTGGACTAGGTCCTCACGCTTATGCAGTGAGCACTTTCCCCTCTGAGCCACTGGCCCCGCCTTGGGCTGCCCACTTTGAGTGGCGGGATGTACCATAGATGTCCAAGCAGTTCACAAAGACAGAATCTGCCACAGGGACTTGCCCTGGAGGCCAGGCTTTGGCGCCTGGAGCTCAGCTAAAAAGGCTCAAGTGGAGAGAACTCGGGGTGTAAACTGAGTCCAGCATGGGGAGTACAAGATGATGTAAGCAGGCCTGCTTTCCCACTGTGACACTGCTGTCCCCAAGGTCTTGTAGATCTGCCTCAGAGTCACCTGTCTCCTCTAACAGAGGTATGGCTAAACCATCTATCTGACCATGGCCTATCAGGTGGTGATGGTTGGTTAGATGCCCCCAAGGCCGCTGAATTAAATGCATTAAGACAGTCAATTTTATTTCTTATATATTAGATTATAACAAAACAAAAACAAACAAATAAACAAAAACCCACAGGACCAGTGAGATGGCTCGGTGGGTAAAGGAGATTGCTGTCAAGCTAGAGCTCAATCTCCAAACGCCACACGGGAACTCCTGCAAATTGTCCTATGATCTCCACATGCATGCTGTGACTCACGTGTACACACACGTGTGCACACATACAAATAAATGTTAAAGACAGCAACAAAGTCACACAGCTACATGGTACCACCAGCACACCAGCATGAGACATCACTGGTTCCTAGTACTTCCTTCAAGGCAAAACAGGGCTCTCCCCTCAGTGATCCCAAGCCCCCTCCTCCTCCTCTCCAGGGATCTAGGAGTGTCTCCACAGGTTTCTGATTGGCTGGTCTGTGCCCCCACCACCTCACTCCCTCTCCCCTGGTCTGGAGGGAGCTGAGCTGGCTCTTCTAGGGAGTGAGCTGAGGTTTGTGGGCTCCCCTGTCCCTATCCCTGAAGGATGCTGATGCTGGTGCCCACAGGGTTTCTAGTGCTGATCCTGCTCTGGGCACAGGCAAGGGTGACCTTGGGGAGTAAGTGAACGTACAGCTTCCTGCATTTTCTTCTCCTGAGTCTGGGTGGCACAGAGAGGGCAGCCACCCTGCTCTGCAGGAGTTGGGTTTGCCACCCGATGCCCTTCTGTCCCTCTCACCAACCGCCTTTGCTTCCCTTCGCTTCCCTGGGGGAGAAAGGAGCTAAACTTCAAGGCAAATTCCTGTCTCTCCTCACCCTCTTTTGCCTTCCTGGAGCCGGTAAGGTAGGGTTTACAGAAGCTGGGGGCTAGACCCAAACCCTGCAGGAGGGTGGGGAAGCTGGCGTACAGGGGGTATAGTTGCTTTCCATGCAGGGGTGAAGTTCTGGAGCAAGCTGAAACAAAGTTTTTGTTTGTTTGTTTGTTTGTTTGTTTGTGCACATTTTACTTGACCGCTGGGGCATACAGAATAGTACTAGGGTAGAAGACAACGGGACTAAACGGAACGGTGGCTTTCCCAATCTAACATTTAAAAAAACGTGAAAGCAGGTGGAATTAATTTCATTATGTTTTTTAAACTCAAGAGATTGTCAAACACAAATATTAGAAAGCATCAAATGTCTGTATTTCTCCATCTTTTGAAATCTAGCATGCATCTTCCATTTGGTGCTTTTTCAACTTTTGGGTTTTGAGACAAGGAATCACGTAGCCCAGGCTGACCTCAAACCCACTGTGTAGTCAGGTCTGTGACTTTGAACTCTTTTTGTTGGCGGTGGTCTTTGTTTGTTTTTATTTTTTGAAACAGAATTTTTCTATGTAGCACTGGCTATCCTAGAACTCACTCTGTAGACCAGGCTGGCCTCGAACTTACAGAGATCAGCTTGCCTTCACCTTCTAAATGCTGGGATCACAGGTGTGCGCCACCACCAGACTGTTCTAGGTTTTTCAATTGGGACACTAAAATTTTATTGATAAATATTTGATTTGTCTTTAGATTTAAGGAGGAGGCAAGCACTATGGTTTCTAACATGTTTGGAATGTTCTAATACTTAAATTGAGTATCAGATTTCTGTTTTAATTAATTAAACATTTCTCATACACTAGTGAGGGTTCAAGCACCCAGAAGCCAGAGGTGATGTCAGTGGCAGCTCCTCTCTCTTCACTGGGGATTCACACACATGGATTTTAGTCCATTTCACGCCTCTTCTCAGATGTGAGTGTGAACGAGGCCTGCTGGAGCACACCAACTGAGGCTGGAAGATCACAAGTCCTAGGACAGCCTAGGCTACGCAGCAAGACCCAGTTTTCAGATAAATACATGAGGTCAGTGAGAAAACTCAGAGGGTCAAGGTGCTTGCCACCAAGCCAGATGATCTGATCGTGACACCAGGTCACATGGTAGATGAGAGAACTGGCTCTGGCTAGGGTTCCTCTGATGTCTACATGTGCTGTAGCACACGCCACACACACACACACACACACACACACACACACACACACACGAATGTAAAATAAAAAATGTAGAATCCAGATGAAGTTTTGCCTTGTGTATGCTTTCACCTTCTTGGTTACTTCTCATGGATTTGTTACCAAATGAGCTTCATTGTCAGAAACTTTTTTGTGAAACGACAGTGCATTTTGTTTTTAAGTATTTGAGGAATGGGAAGGGTTCCTGGAACATGTGCCCCTTCTGGAAGGTCAAAGTGTTCCACTCTTGGCTTTGCAGTGTAGCGGGGCAGAGAATCAAGGTGTTCCAGTCCTGGCTTTGCAGTATAGCGGGGCAGAGAATCAAGGTGTTCCAGTCTTGGCTTTGCAGTGTAGCGGGGCAGAGAATCAAGGTGTTCCAGTCTTGGCTTTGCAGTGTAGCGCGGCAGGGAAGCAGATGGAGACATTGCCCTTCATGGCTACAAGCAGGAGGCTGGAGCTATGCGCAGGAGGAGTTGAACAACTATGCAGAACTGTGTTAAACCTATTCAGTATCACTGAAATAATGTCTTTAAAAGGCATTTAGGGTGTGGCCCACTGTTAGAGTGCTTGCCTGGCAGGCATGAGGCCCTGGGTTCTGTTCCCACAAATCCACTCCCCTGGCACCCAAACAAACAAAACCAGTCACTGGGTGTGGTGATGGACTCCTGCAATCCCAACTTAGAAGGCTGAAGCAGAACCGGCCTGGGCTACATACTAGGCTGTCTCCAACAACAAAAGTTAATGCTTATAACATATTGGCCGGGTGTGGTGACACACACCTGCAATCCCAGCAGGTGGGAGCTGGAAGCAGGAGGACCCCAGGGACTTCCCATGTCAGGTACACCAGGCAGTTCAGTGACAAAAAATAAATGGAGAGCAACTGAATAAACCTGATGTCGACCTCCGGCCTCCACACACATGTGCATATGCAGGACACACAGGCAACAAGATACACACACACACACACACACACACACCTTCCACCCACTCCCCGAATAAACATTGTCTTAACCCCATATATCCAAACTACCATTAACAAATATGATCAGTACTGAAAAGTACTGAGATTTTTTTTTTTATTCTGTAAAATCTGGGATGGATTTTATACTTGGGGCATGGTTTAACATGGATGGGGCCCGGGCGGTGGTGGCGCACGCCTTTAATCCCAGCACTTGGGAGGAAGAGGCAGGCGGATCTCTGTGAGTTCGAGACCAGCCTGGTCTACTACAAGAGCTAGTTCCAGGACAGGCTCCAAAACCACAGAGAAAAAACCAAAAAAATATATATATATTAACATGGATGGGGGCCCAGTTATCAAAGCCTTGAAGCAAGTGGGGAGGAAATCAGTTGCCCTCAGTGTTTTCCAGAGGTGGATTTCGCCACCAATATTCTGCTTTCCTAGAGAGAGGGTTTTGGTAAATGAATCCAGATATCCAGGGATGGGGCAACTCTTCCATACAGTCTGTAATGTGGAGTCTTTGTAAGTCTAAATGAAACGGGGTGAAACGTGCTTCCCACTGTGAGGATGTGGGGTGTGTCCCAAGGGATCACACGGGCGGAGTGTGTGCCGGCCAATAGTTGAAGCCTGGGGGCTGAGGATGAAAGTGATACTCTGGAGGAGTCACTGTAGGAAGGCAACTGCAGGTGTGTCCTGGCTACAAGGGGCCTGGACGGCACCTGGGAGGAGGAGGTGGGGGCATGGATGGCACCTGGGAGGAGGAGGGAGGGGCATGGATAGCACCTGGGAGGAAGTGGGAGGGGCATGGATGGCACCTGGGAGGAGGAGGTGGGGGCAGGGATGGCACCTGGGAGGAGGTGGGGCTGGTGGAATGGGGGAATAGGATGCTGATCTAGGAAGGGTTTGGGGCTCTTCTGGTGTCTCCAGCATCTTGAGGTAAAGGCTGGGAGGACCCTAGCTTGTGCTATATCTGATCATTCTCAGCACGTCTTCTGTCTCAAGACGGCAGTGTGTGTTAGGATGGCAACATGTGTCACGTGTCAGCATGTGTTCTGTGTCATGATGGCAACATGTGTCACGTGTCAGCATGTCTTCTGTGTCATGATGGCAACATGTGTCACGTGTCAGCATGTCTTCTGTGTCATGATGACAACATGTTCACGTGTCAGCATGTCTTTTGTGTCATGATGGCAACATGTGTCAGCATGTCTTCCTCTGTGTCATGACGGTGACTTGTGTCATGTGTCAGCATGTCTTCTTCTGGGCCATAACAACATTTGTCTGACACAGTTTATTGGCTTTTCTTGGTTGATCTGCCTACCCGTGCACCCACCCACCCGTTCATCCTTCTACCCATCCATCTATCCATCCACCTGTCCATCTGTCCTTCAATCCTTCCTTACTTCCTCCTCTCCATCCATCTGTCCATCCCTTTCATCCAGCCACTCTCCTAAATTTAGCATAGTTGTTTTAAGAAGTTTAAATTGTATTTATTTTGTGTGTACATACGTGTTGGCCTTGCACTCCATGGGACACATGTGAAGGTCAGATTACAACTTGCGAGAGCTGGGGTTTTTCCACCATCCCTTCTGGGTATTGAACTCAGGTCATATGTCCTTGGGGGCATATTCTCCCTCACTGAGCCCCTACTTACCCTCATTTGCAGGAGAGAGGTGACAAACCTGTGGAATGGGCTCAGCTTGTTGGTTCTTTTGCTGGCAAGCCATGAGTTAGCAAAAGGTCCCTGTAGTCTCAAGGCCTCTATCTCTAGATGATGGCGGCTTTTGCTGGCTGCCAGGAAGATGGGATTGGTGGAATATAGAATTGATTGGAATTCGTTCTTTCTTTCATTCATTCATTCATTCATTCATTCACCTTTCCATTCTCTACTGGGTGCCGAGTTCTTTTCCAGAAACTGAAAGCTACAAAGTTAACTAAATCAGAATAATTAAAAACAAGAGTTGTGGGCACAAAAGTGCTGAAGCAGAGAAGGGCAGGGAGGAACCTTCTCTAGGCAGAGGGGAGTTCTGTTTAGAGAACAGAAGGCATAGTGTTTAGACAGAATAGCTTGTACAGAGGCAGATCAACCGCCAGGGCGGCTAGAGGGTGAGAGCCAGTGGGCATGGCCAGAGGGTTGGTGGAGGCTGGCTTTGTGATTGAGATTTTATAAAGAGAAAGGAGAATGGTCCTCCCTCCCTCCCCCCACTTCCCTGTGAGTGCTGTGTGTGCGTGCTGCGTGCTGCGTGTGTGAGTGCGTAGGGTGTCATTCTCTGCCATCCATCTTGTTTTTTGAGTTACCTTTTTGCATTTGGCCTGAAGTTCACAAAGTAGGTTACACAGGCTGGCCACAAGCCCTGAACCCTGCTTCCCTCTCTCTGGGATCAAATCACTAGCATGCACCGCGGTGCCTGACTTTCTGTGTGGGTTCTGAGGTCCAGACTCTAGTATTCATACCTGTGTTTTACTGATGTGAACTCCCGGGAGCCGAGGATAGGTAGAGGGCTCTCCTGGTGTCTAGGTAAGAGAAGGTGTGGCTTTGCTGGAGCCATGGTCCAGGAGCCAAGGCCTGTGGATGGGTGGGCAGGTGGGTGGAGAGAAGGGTAGAGGGAGGGAGGAAGACAGTACTAGCTGATGGAGTTGACAGAACTCAGTGATACAGCAGGCTTGGGCTGTGGCAGATGAAAAAAGTAGAGACACACAGGCCCTCCTGGCCCACCGGCTTGAACAATCAGGGGCATTGGAACTGGCGTCCAAGCTGGCAAAGGGCATTTTAGTCAAAGGCTAAGGAGCTGAAGAGTTCTCCTCACCCCTCTGTCTCATCCTCTCCCTCAGCAGGTGGGTGGCCCACGGGGCGGGGACCATCCCACACCTCTTCCTAACCTTGCCCTGGTTCTGACTGTGCTTTCAGAAGCTGCGGACTCACAGGCTGGGCAGGAGACATCCTGTAAGGTGGCCTGCAAAGGTGCGTCTCCCACGGACACTGAGTCGCACCTCTGACCAGGAGTCTTAGGCCACTGGGGCAGAGCCAGAGCAAGGGTGATGCATGGAAGGGCTGCAAGGTGGGGTGAACAACAGTTGCGTGGGAGCTTTGGCTGTGCTCCCAGAAACCAGTGGGAGGACAGCCAAGCCACCCACGCAGTGCGTTTCCAATAGTGAGTCACCCCAGCCGCGAGCCATACTCTCCTTCTGCCTTGGGGTTCCCAGGTGGATAACTGCCTTTGGCCCTACACCCCATTTCTCTTTTGAGGGTGGAACAGACCAGAAAAGTCTGGGAGCAAATTGGTAAGAAAGAGAGAAGCATCTTGGGGACCTGAGGCTATGACAGTGACATTGGACAATAAAATGTCACGCTTCTCTGTCAGGTGGGCTTAGAAAATTCCAGACATCTCATTCCTTATGCCCATTCTTCCTGCTAGCAATCCCTTCTCACCCCAGAAAGACCTCCCAGTCCAGGATCTCTCCACACCCCAGCAAGACCCTCTAGTCCAGGCTGGACATCTTTCCTGCCTAGATTATTACTAAAATGGAGGGAACAGCCCCATTCCTACTTCATATTTATCAGGGTAGTAGAGGGGGAGCCAGGCTGCCAAGACCGGTTCATTTGTTTTTACTGCTTTAAAATGGGGGGGGGGGGGGGGGNATGTGTGTGTGTGTGGTGTGTGTGTGTGTGTGGTGTGTGTGTGTGGTGTGTTAGAGGTGGTGCATGCGTGCTCATGTATTCAGATCAGAGAACTTCAGAAAATCAGTTTTTCCTTCCACCTTTGGGCCCCGAGGATAAACTCAGGTCATCAGGCTTGCTGGTCATCACCTTTGCCCTCTGAGCCATCTCATTGGCTGGACATTGCTGAGGCTTGAATGTGGCATTTGCTAAGTTTGTTAATCACTTTGAGTCTCAGATCCATTTTTTGTAAAATGGTGGAAGTAAGGAATACCTGCTTGAGGAGTGTGTGGTTGGGAGATGCTTTAGTCAGTAAACTGCTTACCAGGCAAGCATGAGAACCAAGTCCAATGCCAGAATCCACATAAAAACACCCGGGTATAGTGGCTCACACTTGCAATGCCTGAGTCCTGCTGAGCAGCCAGAGCAGCTGAATCAAGGAGCTCCAGGCCTGTGAGTGATCCTGTCTAAAGATGGAATTAGATGCCTGAGGAACATCAGCCAAGGGGTCCTCTGACCTCCATACACATGTGCATATACACAGACGTGTGCACGAACAGACTGGTGGAAACACATGTTCAGCCGAGCCTCTAGGCCTGCCCTGTCATCCTTTCTGCTGGATACTGACTGGTCTTGCACTGCCTGGTCCACAGGCTTAGAACAAAGGTGAATCGTTAGCTGCAGTGATGTTAGTCCTGGAAGAACATTGTGCTAAGTTCACTGGGTGCTTTAATTTCTTTCCCCTCGTATCAAAAGCTCCTCTGTCTCTTTGTAAGGGGAACTGCTCACCTATTCCCATGTGTCCTATTACGACGACTGTCCTGCTTCTTAGACAAACCTTCCCATGCCCTTGGCTTTTTCTGAGATCTTGGTTGGACTTGTGTAACATTCTTGAGCTGGCTGATTAGTTTTCTCAAAAACTGTTCTGTTTTCATGTGGACCGCAGATGGTGTCTTTGTAATGGTTCTAAGTCAACTCGTCAACTCCAAATTCTTGTTGTTGTTTTGTTTATTTTTGTGTTTGAGAAGGGTTTCTGCATATTGGGATATGTAGGCAGCATCAGGGTCCTGAGGAGAAATCTTTAGGCTCCCTGCAGGCTGGGTTGCACCGTCGCAACCCCCTGCTGCTCCTCCATGACACTCTCTTGCAGGCTTGTCCAACATGTGCCCAAGGACAGCTGGGAATGCAGCCCAATTCCAAACTGCAAACTTACTCAGAACATTTTGGGACAAACTTTTTTGCAATTTGGTGTGTGTGCAACTTGACTCTGTAGTTTAGAAGTCTGAACTTTGTAAATGACAAATGACAAAATATTGGCACCCCTCTAAGCTTAATGGTATCATGCAAGCTGTTGTATTTTGGTTTGGTTATTTTACTGTGGTAAAATAGGCACAACATTCAGAACCTTAAACAGGAGCTTCAGTCACTAACTCCCTGAACCCTCCCTGACCCCACCCTTCTTCTGAGTCTAGGGACTTTCCTACTTCTGGTGGTTTATGAGGTGTGATCAGCTGGTGCTTCATGTAAGTGTGATCAGCTGGTTGGCAAGCTCTTTTTTCTGGCTCCTTCCACTGATTAGGATGTGTTCAGAGCTTACCTATATCCTAACGTGCACGAGAACCTCATTCCATCACACAGTGTCTTCTGGCGAGTTTGTAAAATGGCTCAGTTGGTAAAGCGCTTGATGCACAAACACAGGGACCTGAGTTCAAGTTCCCAGCACTGCCTGGGAAAGCTGGGCTGGTGGCGCACACCCGTGATCCCAGCTCCATGGATGCGGAGAAGAGAGGATTCCTCAGGGTGCTCCGGCAGCTTGTCTTGTCCAGTTGCTGAGTTCCAGATTCAGTGAGCTATTCTCTCAGAAAACAAAGTAAAGAGTGATAGAGGAAGAAACACACACACACACACACACACACACACACACGAACACCCCCTCCACCACACACATACCTCCTGAGTTCTGAGTGCCACACCTGAAGAATAAATACTGTTTAAAATTCCTTTTTATTTCTCCCAGTAGAGTTCATGACTTTGTACATTCTAGGCAGTCAACCACTGAGCTACATCCCCAGCCCAACATTTAAAATTACTCCCCCCCCCCCAGGTACTATGTAGCCTAGGCTGGTCTGGAATTCAAATGTTGCTTGGGTGGCCCTTGAACCCACATCTTCCCGCCTTAGTCACGCCCCGCCCCACCCCAGGGCTAGGATTACAGGCTTGAACCATGCCTCTCAACTTTACACGGGTGCTGGGATCACAGGAAACACCACTCTACCTGATTGAAAGCCTTACTTTTTGTTGGAATAAACAAGTACACCACCACTCCTGGTGATGCCAGGCCATCCAGCCACATTTGTCTTTGGTGAATGTTTGTATAATTTATAAGTGGTTATATTCTTGTTTTGTAATTATCCCTCTACAATGGCAGTTGACACTGTCACTTAAACTTATGTCATTGGCAGAATCTTTATTAATCTGTTTCTCTGTGGGTATACATGTGGAGGCTGGGGAACAACTTGTAGGAAGCTGGTTCTTGCCTTCTGCCATGTAGGTTCCAGGGATCGAACTTGGGTCGTCAGGGTTGGCTGCAAGCACCATTTCTTTCAACCACTCCGTCCCTATATGTTTTAGTTTGTAGATTCCTGATATAGGAATCCTTCTATCAGACTTTAATATCTTCCTGGGCAAAATGAGAACAAACACAGCAGGGCGCATCTGGCTGTTTCTATTACTTAGGACATGTCCTGGGTCTCTACCACCCAGGATCCAGAACCTTCTCTTTGAGGAAAGGATCTTTAGCGTCCAATATCAGGGAGCATTGAGAGTCACGGCATTTTGTGCTTCAGCTTCAAGGCTTCCAGGTGACATCTGTTCTGGGGCCCCAGGTGAAAGTTCAGAAGGAGTCGGAGAGTTTGAGGTAAGACCTGGCCTGTTCACGTGTAAACCCATAACCCCTTCCCACAACTAACAGGCTTTGGATACACTGAGCCAGACCAGAAAACCCAAGAAGGGGGAACTCATGCTGAAGAGATGTCACTTTGGAGTGATGGTCAAATAAGGGTTTATCTTGACAAGTTTTGTTTGAGAACACAGGGTTTTATTGCAGCCCAGGTTGGCCTTGAACTCCTGATGAGTGCTGTGATCACAATTGTGTTCATGTTTCGACTCTGTCAAGTAATCAGGCTAGATTGCCAATGAAACATTAAGAATTTTCATGATGTAGGAGCCTCAAGTGACTCCAAATAACATGACCAGGTGGCTTCTTGTTTGATGGGGGCACTTCCCACTACTGCCTGCCCTGTACCTGCAGCAGGTAGAGAGTTCCTACCTGCTGTTTCCCAGGGGCACCGCCCTTGTGTAGGTTCTGGATGGCTGTGATCTCTGTTCCCTCTGAGATCAGCTGGTCTCCTTTCCCCCATTGTCTGGGAGGTAAAAGGCACTGTCCTGCCTGCCCCCAAGCTGAGCTGACCTTTTGTGACCCAGCCAAGCCTGGAACTCTGCCTTATGCTGGTTTCCCAGGGCTCCCTGACGTGGGGGCTCAGAGCTACAAGAGCAGCCAGCCTGAAGACGGCCCCATCTGACAGATTCCTCTTCCTTTTTATTGCAAATTCATTTGTTAAAAAAAATAAAGCCTTTGTCCAGGAATACAGGGACAGGGGGGTGGGAGATACTGCCCAGGGGCAGATGGATCCCCTGAAAGGCTTAGGGCTGTCTCCTCTAAGGGGCCTATTGTCCCCCACTCCTCATCAGAAATGCTAAGTCAGGGGCCCTGGGGGTTGTCACTTCCCTGGGACCAGACTGACACTTTATTCTGAGGAAGTACAATTAGCATTTCTCTAAGCCCGGGGTCTGAGATCCCAGGCCCTGCCTTAGCACCCTCACCCCTGATACCAACTGAAAAAGGGGACAGGGGCCTCCCTGGGCTTGCAGGCTTGGGGTGTGGTCATTCCCCTTTGTCCTGGATCATCTTGGTCTCCTGTATTCACACAGGGATGCAGGACTTAGCACCCCTCCTCTCTTCTCCCCTATCTTCCAGGGACCAGGCATTGACCAGTTGTCCTACCAGGTGAGAGCAGGGTCCAGAGACTGCATGGGCTCAGTCCTGCTCCCGACCCCTGGTTGTGTGGCAGCTGCATTCCTGGTTGTTAGTCTGAATGATTGTGACCTGGAGTTTGAGGGTAAAAGGCAGAACTCCTAGCTCACAAGCTAGCTAGCCTTGGTCGCCTGTCCCGATACAAAACTTTGAGAACCGAGTAATTGTGAAAAGCAGAGAGAGGCAACCTAATCAATGCAGCATGCTGGGAAGCTGGTCAGAAGCCGTTGGAGGAGCATTGCCTGCTGGCTCACTCTGCAGCTTTCTATAAGGTTCAGGCCCTTCTGACTAGGATGCTGGCACTGGCAGTGACCTGGGCCCTCCCACACCAATCCTCAATCAAGACAGTCTTTCAGCCAGTCTGATCTGGGCACTTGCTCAATTGCTCCCACTTCCCAAGTGACCCTAAGTTATATCAAGGAAAAAAAACCTGACAGGACACCCGCTGCCCGGTACAGATAAGTAGGCAATCCATAGTGAAGGAGTCCAACAGGACAGATCAAGCTTTGATTCTGTGTCTGGTTACCTATGGGTCCAAGTCTGGAGTCAGTGCTTAGCGTGAACACTGTTTTTCCAAGGCCTGTTTCACAGTGATAGATTCTCAAGGCAATTCCCACAGTTCTGAGGCCTGTGACCCTGGAACCAGCCATCCGGGTCTAGATCTTAGCTTCTGCTTAGCTCCATGCTGTCCTGTCTACACTGAAGTGTGTGTGTGTGTATGGGAGGGGGGCAGGCAGTGAGCAACCCCTGGGGACCCTGTGTGGCAGGAGACTTTGTTTCTGCTGCAGTCAACTTCATAGCTGAAATAGTGGACGTAGGCGGGTGACAGAAGAAACAGCATATGTATTTGTATTCAGTAGCCACATGGGCCCAGAGCACTGAAGTCTGCAGGTGTTTAGGAAGAGCAAATGGGCCTGCAGAAGAAGGTGGGTACCAAGTAGTATAAGTCTGCCATCCAAGCTACTAGAGAGGCTTAGGCAGGAAGGTTGCTAGTTCAAGGTCAGCCTGTGCTGTGCAGTTAAAACTCTCTATTAAAAAAAGAAAAGCTAGAGAGAAGGTTCATCTGGTAAGAGCGTTTGCTGCTTCTCCAGAAAACTCAGGATCAGTTCCTAGCAAGCACAAGTGACTTAGAACTGTCCTGATTCCAGGCGCAGGGGATCTGAAGCCCTGCTGGCTTCTGTGGATGCTAAGCACACACAGTGCACGTATACGGAGGCAGGCAAAGCAGTCATATATAGCCAACTAAAAAGTAAATCTCTTAATTCCAGATCTCTGTGAGTTCACGGTCAGCCTGTTTTACAGAGCAACTTCCAGGACAGGCTCCAGAGCAAAACAGAGAAACCATATCTTGAAAAACCAAAAAGAAAATGAAAAGAAGAAAGAAAGGAAGGAAGGAAGGAAGGAAGGAAGGAAGGAAGGAAGGAAGGAAGGAAAAGAAAAGGGAAGGGGAAGGAAGGAGATAGGAGGAAGAAAGGAGACCATAAGGGAGGGGAAGGGAGAAGAAGGAAGAAATGGAGGGAGGGAGGGAAGGAGAGAGGGAGGGAGAGAGGGAGGGAGGAAGGGAGGGAGGAAGGAAAGAAGGAAGGGCAAAGGGTGATGCTGTAGTTCTATGACTGAATGTTTGTGAAAGACCCTCGAAGAGGACCCTTTTCTCGGGAGGAGACTTCCCCGACACCAAGGAGCAGGCCGAGACCGCAAGAGGTTTATTGGGTAAACACAGGTACCTGTGGGCGGCAAAGTCTTTTCGGAGGACTTGCGCACCTGCCGACTGGAGGGCGGGCTTTTTATAGGAAAGAGCAAAAAGCAAGTTTACAGAAGCAGAAGCATGGTTATGGGTCAATCGGAATGAGGCGGGGGGGGGGGGCATGAATGGTCTCCTCTCCCAGCATGGGTGTCAGCAACAGTCATCCTGTTCCTATCTTATAGATATCATGTTTTGCAGTCAACCTGCTTTGCTGATGTCCTATCTTATTGATATCCTGCCTTGCATCATCCTATCTCGTAGACATCCTGCTTTCCTAAGCAAATGGGATGTTCTCATGAGAGCAGGCTAGCTGCTGATCTGAGAATCTTTCAAGCAAACAGGACGTTCCCCCGGGAGCATACTAGCTGTGGGTTTTGAGGAGGGGGTCTGTAGGGTCTTTCAGTTTGCTTAGCATGAGTGGTGCCTTGGGCCCGGGCCACAGTAACACAACCCCCCACACCCCAGCTACAACAAAATGTGGGGCTGGGCTGGGAATGTAGCTCAGTTGTGTTCACCGAGCACGCATCAAGTTCAGGATTCAGTTCCCAGCACAGATAAGGCAGGTGTAGTGACAGGGCCGGGGGTACAGGCTGTAAGATTAGGAGGTTCACTGTCATCCTTGGCTACAGAGCATGTTTGAGACAAGCGTGGTGTATGATGCTCTGAAAATGGGGAGATATGGTTTGGGACAAAGTCTGTCTTTCTCCTGTGCTGGAGTTGCTGTTCTTGGTAGGTGACGTTACAGTGAGGACTGATAACATTCGGGCTCCTCTGGACACCTCACCAGGGTTCAGTGAAAGCTTGTCAGATGTGAGCGGATTTCTAGTGCTGGTCTGGGTGTCCTTTGGGGTGACAGACTCTGGGTTCAGTAGAAAGTTTGAGAGTGCAGACAGCTCTCCAGAGCCTCCCTCTTTTAGATGAACTCAGCTGCCCATGGATTTTGTCCCCATACTGACAATTCCTGAGACGCCCTGGAGCAGAGAGAAGTGGGGTTTCCTACGGGGAGATCTGCAGGATGGAGACACTGCGGCCCATGTGACCCCTCATTCCTCCTTCCACAGTGTTGCTCCGGGCCGCAATCCTCTTGCCTTCATCTTCAGTGCCGGCCAGTGTCCACTTGTGTCCCCACCGCTCTGAGCCACGCTGGGCCTTGTGCAGAGCTGTCCAGGGTCCATGAGTCCAAGACTTTCGAGGAGGTGAGGCCAGAAAGGAAGGCCAGTGGGATGGAGGTGGTGCAGGGGGCTAACTGTTCTATTGGGCATCCCAGAGAGACATCCTGGGCTGGTGTCCTACCACATACCAGAGCCGAGAGGATCAGCTCAAGAACAAGGTGCTCCCTGCACGTAGTCCCCTTCTCCCTGCACACTCAGCCCCTGGCTGGGATGGCCAGTGTACACACCCCACAGTTTCCTTCCTTCTGTCTTCCTCTCCCTGTCCTTTCTCTACATTTCTCCTCCTTCCTTCCTCTTTCCTCCCCTCCTCCTCTTTCCCTTCTTCCTCCTTCAGTTGCATTTGCCTCCCAGTGCTGGGACAGAAGGCTTGCGCCACAGTGCCTGCCTTGGTCCTCCCTCACTTTCCTTCTTGCCCGCTTCCTTCTTCCCTTCTCCTCTCACCCAATCATAACCCCTCTCCCTTCCCCCTCCACATCTTCCTGCATTGACAGGTGCGCTCTGGACAATGGCTACCTGAATAGGGAGAAAGGGTTGCATTCACACCAACCTTTACTCCAGAGAGTCCTGGCCCCTAGGGGGCCAAGAGGCCAGGAGCTTTTCCCTCCTGTGTGCTGGGTTACAGACTCGCGCGCCGCTGTGTTTGGTTTATCCAGTGCCAGGGTGTTGTACCCAGGGCCTGGTGCATACTAGGCCAGCAGTTCCCAAACTGAGCCACGTCCCCAGGCCTCACAGAGAAGGATCACCTTTGCTGTGCACTGTTGGGGCTGATCCAGTGTACTCCATCTGACAGACAGGTGCCTAGGTTACTTCCTGTCTTTGCTGGCAGCGCTGCATATCCCCCACCTGCTGACCTGCCCATGCCCTGGTAATGGGTACCTGGGTAATACCATAATATCTGCTATGACTTTGTACCTGCTTCTCTAACCGCATGGCTGGAGCATGCTGGAGGGCTCATTTGTAGAATTTGAGGGACAGCTCCCAGGCCCTTCTGACTCTAAGGGTCTTGCCGTCCCAGACACAGACTACAGAGATTGAGTCGCAGCAGCCTCAAGTACGAGTGGGAAGAGAAACCGTCCAGAGCTTTAGTGGCCTCGGCAGCTGCGCTAGTGAGGAAGCTGTGTGCGGCTCAGCCCACCAGCTTTGAGGTAAGTTTTTCCAGTCCCAGGGCAGACTCAGAGCCTGAGCAGCTTCCGCATAATCTCCCCTTGTTGCCCAGCTTCACCAGCACACCCAAGCATTCGCTCTGTGCTAAGGACCTTCTCCTCCATGTTATCTAATTCAGCCCCCAGGAACGTTCTTGTCTCTGTGCCCATTGTACAAGTGAGGAAACTGGCTTGCAGAATTTGGGGACTCTCCTCACAGCCACCTAGCCAGGAAGTAACAGAGCTGGGCGGTTCACCTAGGCAGTCTGTTTCCACATTTGCCGTGGGGGAGGGGCGCCCTGTTCATTGTGGTAAACAGAAGCAGCACTCCTGGTCTCCACCAGCTGGATGCCAGCATCTTCCCTGCCTGTAGCCATGACAACCAGATTGCTATCTCTTGGGCACACGGTTGTCCAAGCTGAGAACCACGACACTGTTCTTATCTCACTTGTGAAGCTACAGGACAGACCAGCTCCTCCTGTCCAGCCCCAGAGCACTCCGTGACCCCAGGCTGTCCATTAAGCCGGTCCCATGACTTGAGGCAAGGTGCACTATGGGCCTGGGTCTCCCTGAGGCAGCCAGCAGTGCCTGTGTCCGAGGCCCCATCTTCCCTAGGAGGTCCCTTGGGCCAAAAGATAAGTTGTTAGGCTTTCCAGGGATGCACTAGCCCACAGCCACAGATCTCCAGCCCCCTTGGGAGGACCAAACCCTCCCTGTGTTGCCAGGAGACTACAAAGTCTCAGCCCCTTGCTAAGGCCAGAGGCCCCAGACAAGGTTTGTTTTCAGTCCTGAAACAAAGCCAAGACTTGGTGGCCCGTAGAGCGCAAACTCCTGGCATGTGTGTGTGTAGGGGGGGTGGGGGGGGCAGGTGTTGATGATGGAGGGGCAGCAGTGGGAATGGCCGGGTCAGAGCTTTCACCCCGGTGCCAGGGGATAGGAATATGCTTGTTGGGGTGGCTGAGAGAGAAGGGTGCACGTGTTCTGGAAGGAAACTCAAGCTATGCACATTTATTAAATGCTATAGAGTCAAGTGGGTTTGTTTGTTTTTCTTTCCTTTCTCCTTTTTGGTGGAGCTACAGACAGAACCCAGGATCCCACACATGCTACGTAAGAACACCAACACAGAGTTACATGTCAGCCAAATGCCCCAGAGACTGATACATAACACGGGCTTATTTATATGCTAGTGGTGGCTGCGGATAGTTAGGTGTTCCTAAATCCTGCAGCAAGGCTTCAGAGAGGGAGAATCAGAGCCAGGATTCTGAGGTCTCCAGATAGCATGGTGTGTGACAGAAGCTCTGTGGCCACCAGAGTGAGGGCCAGCCTAGCAGTGGCAGCCAGTCTGCTTGTGAGTAGTACCAGTGGAAGTGAAGACAGGGTGAGATTGGAGAAGGCCCATCCCACGAAGGCTCCCTGCATTCTGGGGTGGACACACTGGCCTCAAGGAGCCTGCTTTGTGCTCTCTATGTTTTTGAGACAGGGTCTCATTCTGTAGCCCAGGATGTCTGGGACTTATGATGACCCCATCTGTGCCTTCCATGTGCTGAGAGTACAGCATCTGACACCGTGCTGGGTATACCCTGTGTTTTTCTGAGACCAAGTTGGGCTCGGTCACAGTCAAGCAGTGAGGCCTCCCACACCAGCGATCCCTCAAGGTGGAGCCTCATCCCTGCCTTGGCAGCCCCATTGCTCAGCAGGCAGCAGGGTGGGCCTAGCACGATTCCTTTGGGCATGCTTCTCTAATGGCCTCGGGCTTAGGTTGCTGCAGAGACCTGGGACTAAAGGAAGGCTGAGATGGGAGGAATGAAGTCACTTCCCCCAAACTAAGCAGCTGGAAGAATCAGGGGTACGCTTTGGAGGCAGCCCTTTGTCTGTTGGAGTGTTTGGACCCTCCGTGACTGGGCATCAGGTGACCATGTTTTCCTGCCATCACTGTTGATAGGAAGAAGTTCAAGGGCTGCAGACACAGCTCAGAGGGTTTGTCTTGTATGCCCAAGGCCTTGTGTTCCATCCTTAGTACCATAGAAATAAAACCAAATTCCAAAAAGCACAGCATGCACACAAAAGCCAGTGTGCCGGAAAGGTAGGCACAGAGGTGCACCTGAGAGGCTGAGGAAGGAGGGTGGTAAGTGTAAGGCCAGCCAGGGCTGAAGAGTTAGGCTGAATCCAAGGAAACAAAGAAAGTAACGCAGGGCATGATGGCACAGGCCTTTGTTCTAGTGCAGAAGCAGGTGGACCTCTGAATCCGAGGTCAGCATTGTCTTTCTATGTAGGAGTTCCAGGCCAGACCTTGTCTCCAAAAAGTAAAAATTAAGAAACAAACAAGTAATATAATAACAAATTTACAAATTGGAGATTATTCCTTACTAAATATTTGAACTAGCTTTTTTTGGTGGCTGTCACTGGATTGCAGCTGTCAAAATGAAGTTCAATCCCTTTGTAACTTCTGACCAAAACAAGAACCACAAGGGGCATTCCATGGACCTTCTCACCATTGGAGGAAGATTGCACCTTCCTCTCTCCTCAGAGCAGAGACAGAAGTGTGAACTCGGGCTGTCTGAGGGCACGACAAAGGCCAGGAGGTTAGCAAAGTGGTCCAGGTGCACAGAAGAAATACACATTCACATTGAACAGGTGCAGCAAGAAAAGGCTAATGGCAGGCACATGTTTGCATGTGTGAAGGTGCAGGTTTGCATGTGTGTGGGTATGTGTTTGTATGTGTGCAGGTGTGGGCCTGCATGTGTGTGGGTGTGGGTTTGCATGTGTGAAGGTGCAGGTTTGCATGTGTGCAAGTGTGGGTTTGCATGTGTGCAGGTACAAGCTGGCATGTGTGCGAGTGCATGTTCATATAGGCAACCCGGAACTCACAGATGCAGGCTAGTCTGGAGAGCTAGCTTGCTCTGAGAATCATTTCTCTTCCTCTCAAGTGCTGCACTGCCAGGTGAATCTCACTCCCACCAGGGTTGATGTGGGGCTGGCTCCGCTTTCTGAGATGGGTTTTTGGTATGGGAACTGAGGATGAACCTATCTTTAACTCAGGCTTGTGGTGAGAAATGACATGCTGTGTGTAAAGCAATTCTAGGGCCCCTGTAGAGCTGGAGAGATAGCTTAGTGGTTAGGAGCACTTTGCAGAAGACCCGGGTTCAGTTCCCAGAACCTGCACAGGGTGGTTCCCAACTAGTTCTAGTTTCAGAGGATCTTCTGGTCATCACATATGACATGCACAGACACCGGCACACTCACATGCACATAATTTACAAAATCAGAGTGACTGCTTTTATAAACAGATTTATTTGGGAGTGCTGCAGTTGGGAATCCCTATGAAACTAGTCGACAATTCCCATTAACGAGCAGAAGATCACTCCCCTCTCAGGTTCCCAGGCAGGCAGCTCGTCCACACTGGGAATCTTGCTCTGTCTGCATCCTCATTTGCCTGGGGGTAGGGGCCCCTCTGAGGGAGTCTCATCCCACTCCCCCAGGCTAGGAACAGATGGGGGCACCGGCAGCCAGCAATGTGGCAACACTCAGTGGCTGATGCTAGCCAGCCAGAGTCCCCCAGAGTTTCAGGAGTACCCAACACTGATGAGGGTGACTGTATCTCTGAGCCTTGGCAGCTTGTTGGATGTGGTTGCCTATTCAGGGGTATCCAGGGAGCACCCAACCCCTTAACCCTTGACCCTTGGTTCCACAGGCTGTGTTGGTTCTGTTCATGAGTACCGTCCAAGGATGCCTGCACCAAGTGGGCCTGGGCAAGGCTGCCCAACTGAAAATAACCTTGCCTGTCCTCCCTCCCTTTTCTCTTCCCCCCCTTCCCCTCCCCTCAAGCATCTGATCTTTGCATGATGTGGTTGCTGTGGCATAGACATGGATCTTTACCAGCGTGGGCTGAGTTTTGCTCTCTGTACGGCAGGGCGGGACTGTGCTGCTGATCAGGAGATAGCCTGAGGAGAGCCTGGCAGCGCAGCTGCTGGGGGCTTGGTCAAGGCCGTGACAAACAGCTTTTCTTTCTCCTTTAAGATAGCGTGAATGCTGTCTGGCGTTTCTCTGTATTTCTCATTTTAAAAATTTAGTTTACCATCATGTAAATTTTTACTTTTAAAAAATTATCTGACTGTTCTTGTGCAGGTGAAGTGCGCATGCAGATGCTGGAAGACAGCTCTGGACAGTTCTCTCCTTCCACCCTGGGGTCCAGGAATCAGTTCACTTGCCAGGCCTGCGGGGCAGGTGTCTTCTCCCTCTGCCACCTCTGCAGCCTCTTCTGCACCCAGCCCTACTTACTCACCACAGCGAGGCAACATGGAGGCCCCTTTGATTTTGACAAAAAAACAAACAAACAAACAAAAACAAACAAGCAAACATAAACCCAGAATGCTTTGGAATATATATATGTGTGTGTGTGTGTGTGTGTGTGTGTGTGTGTGTGTGTGTGTGTGTGTGCTTGTTCATTTTCACAGAAGGCACACCCTGAGATGCATGTATCAGGATTCTCATACCCTGAGATGCACTCACGCATGCATATACATACACACAGAGGCATTTTTGCACATACATACAGAGACATTTGCACGCACACATTCATACACATACGCCTTTATATGCACTTATGCACATTCACATAAACACATAACACACATTAACACAGAGATATATACACACAAATATTCACGCATACAAATTTCATATACATATTCTCTCTCTTTTACATGCACACACACACACACACAGAGACACAAGTGCTGAAATTCCAAAACATCTGCTGGTAGAGAGGTACACTGGTGGGCCCCATGTGTACCTTGCATCTCTGTGGACCAGTGGGCGATCTTGCATCCACAGCAGAACAGAGGCCACCATGCTCTTTCCCCATTCTGTCAGGACTGGGTGGTCTCAGGCTAACATTTGGATGCAGGGCCCAGGACGTGTTTCATTTTTTTCAGGACTGAGCCCAGAGCTGTCTTGAGAAACAGCAAGAGCTGAACCTGGGAGCCCAGGGCCAGGGTTAAGGCAGGGCTTCATCCCTACAGGCTGGGCAATGTGAGGCAGGTCGTTAGCCTCCCTGTGATAAGAGAGCGCGTGGGAGAGGGTGATAGCAGGGGCTGGTGCGCAGTGAGCGCAGGGCATGAGGTAGAGTCTGGCCGTGTGCACTGCAAGGCACATTAGGGGTGGGAGCCCATGAGTAGATTCATAGGCAGCTTTCAAGACGTTGGATAGACTAGTCCAAGAATCAAGAGACTCAAGCTTGCATTTGGAGAAATTACATCGAAACCTTCTGACAGAACCAGTGGACCGGTTGTCTTTGTGGCACCCTGAGCTGATTCCAGTCCCCAGCCCAGTCCTGCAGGGGTGCCTCTCTGAGTCCACAGGTCTGCATTTGGGGAGCCACGGTCTCTGGAACAGGACTTCTCCCTGGTATTGCTCCCCTGTTGGAGGGGTGCAGCTGTTGTCCGGGTGGCTGACTCATGAGATCCACTTGGTGCAGAGACAACTTGGGCTCATTTCTTGCCCAGGTGAGAGAGTGGGAGCTGTTCTGCCACATGTAAGGTGGCCTGACCCTGTGCCCAGGTTCTCCACTCGACTGCTGTCTAGGGACCCTCACCTTGCTCACTCGAGCTGGAGGCTTGAATCAGTCATTCATCCCAGAGCTACTGGTGCAGGTTGAGATCAGGTAACTGTCATGGGCTGTCTTACCCACGAGAGGCCATCTAGCAGGGCTGCTGGTCTTGGATCATGGCAGCAGCACCCTCCTACCTCACTAGCTGCTGTTGTTCTTGCTGTTGCTTTGCTTCATCTCTTTTGAAAGAGCATGTGACAATGTGGTCTAGGCTGGTTTTGAACCCCTGCCTTGCCTGACTCAGCCTCCCTTCTGCGACAACTACAGGCACCACATCCAGCAGTGACAATTTCACTAATATTTTTTCTGATGTTGGACATCAAGGACCTTGCACATGTTATACTGGTGCTATGCCACACAGCTACACCCCTAGACCTCCTATTATGATACCCCCAAATGCCCTAGACATTAACATCAATGTACCTACCCCTCTTTAGCCTGAGAGTGTAGATCTCTACCCTGGGTACAGCAGGGACTCCTGGGGCCTCTCTAGAAACAAATCCCTGGAGTCCCTTATCCACAGCAGGAGGTTGGGAAGCTCAGGGCTGACTAGGGTTGAGGGACAGGGCGGGCAGAGGGAAGGGGACAGAGGGGGACAGAGGGTCCTTTGTATGTCACTTACCAGCCTTTTTGGTGGGAGTGGGCAGCTGTCTGCATCCCTAGCCACTGCTGCCATCTCCAGGGGCCAGCCCAGGTGCCTTCCTTGGCATCTCAGCTCTGGCACACAACCTCTGTGCCACTCTGGACAGGCACTGCCAACAGCTACCTGGAGTTGGCTCCCTTGTGAAGATTCTGGACGAGGCTTTAGGTGTGAACTGCAGCTTCCCAGAGCCTGTGAACGCTGGTCAGGTGAGCACAGCTAGTGTCTCAAGACTAGATTGAGGTCCTACCTGGCAGGTCATCTTTGGACAAGTGGGTGGGGCGGGGGACCCTTCCGGCCTCACAGTCCACCTCACTGCCATGATTTTGCAGCCTCAGCTTGTGCTGAAGGCCATGAAGTGCTGGTCTGGCGGCAGCAGGTCTCACCCCTGTTGAACACCTGTGCATCTCTGAGGGGCGTCTCTGTGATCTGGCTGGTGGCTATCCAGGCCTTCTGGAGGATCCCTTGCTCTGCAGATTTGAGTTTTTGTGATTTTAACTCTGGCTGCAGTTGGGCAATGGGTGGACTTGATCTAGGCTGTCGATTCACCTCTTCCTTTGAAATCATTACCCGTTTACTGAGCAGCTCGCGTGTGCTGGGTGCCTGCCTAGGCGACAGTATGAGCAGGTAGTTTGCCTCTGTCCTCTAGAACTGTGTTTAGTGTGGGAAGCTATTATTCACCAAATAAACCCACAAATAAGTGTGTAATTTCTGATACTGCCACGTGACTCAGACACACATGTACCAACCCTGGCAGACTCTGTGGGCCACCTTCTGGCCTGCTATCTGCTCTTGTAAATAAAACTTTATACAGATTGCTATGGGCTATCTGTGGCTACGTTGGTGCTCCAACTGCTGGATGGAATCTTTGCAAGAGAAGTTGCTAGACCCAAGATAGTTATTGTCTGTGTTGTTACAGGGAAAGGTTGCCTGCCTGTCTGTCACTCAGTCAGTGTCCGGTCCTTACCCATAAACCACTGAGTTCTGCATGGTCTGGTTCTGACCTGATAGCACGTATTAGCCTCATCTACTACTTTTTCTTCCCGATGTCCTCAGGCCTAAATCTGTAACTGTATGTAGAGCCTTACAGGGAGAGAAGATGGCTGGGTGGCGGTGCAGTTAGTAAAGTGCCCACCACACAAGCATGGAGACCTGAGTTTCAGCCCTAGCACCACACAGAAGCTGGGCATGGTGAGCCATGCCTGCAATACCAACTCTGGGAGGGGGCAAAGATGGGAGAATCCATGGAGTCCAACTGAGCTGCTGAGCTCCAGGCTCCGTGGAGACCTCAAATAAAAAATATGTAAATCTTTTTAAAAATAAGCTGAAGAAACTGGAGAAATGGCTCTGCTGCCCTGCAGGGGACCTGGGCTTAGTTCCTGGCACCCATGCAATGACTCAACACCTCCTGCCGCTCCAGTTCCAGGGAATCCGGCCACCATGCTGCACATAAACTCATGCAAGGAAACACACATAAATAAAATAAAAAAATCTTTAAAAAAAAGTAAGGCAGAGAGGGCTGGAGAGAGGTCTCAGAAATTAGGAGCACTTGTTGCTCTTGCTGAAGACACAGCAGTCGGGTGCATGGGGACTGGGTCAGTCATATTCATGATGTCATCTGTTCTACCTGATACACGCTACAAATGGGTGACCAGATGGCTGCACACAAACAGGGAAGTCGGAAGGGGTTAATGGAAAGTCACAGAGTCTGGAGGTAGCTTCCTGAGGACTGGGCCTAGGAGCACTAAGACATTTATATTTCATATTTATGTTGTTTTGTAAATAAATCTTTATTGGAATGAATCCATGTATGTCTGTTATATATTGGTATGTATTGAAACACAGGTGACAGTGTGCTGGGGAAATTGCTTATGGTAGGGACATGAAGGAAGCTAGTGGGGTCACAGAGTCAACTGTAGGAACAAGGATACTGTGGGGGGGAGGAGCTGCTGAATGATGGATATCTTTCCCAAGCCAGAAGTCAGGGCTTTCACACCTGTACCAAGCTCCCGAGGAGGACATAGAGCTCAGTATCAATGCCTACCTGACTCTGATGAGGTGCCCCAGTGAGGTGTTTGCCCAGGTACAGCACACACAGTCAACCAAGCAGTCCACCCAGGGTGATAGGGCAGTGTGGGGTGTTATGGATGGGGCTGTTCCACGTGTCTCTTGGGGTAGGGCAGTGTGGTTATGCGTTCCCTCACCCTCTACTTCCCAAGTCATACTAGACAATTGGCCCATTGTTTTCCCCCACATGGCAGCTCCAACCCTCATCCTGCCCATGAATAACTAGAGAAAAGTCCCTTCTCTCAGGTCCTCAGTTTTCTTGAACTGAGGTCTGCTCACTCTGGCCAGGTTCACAGCAGTTCTGTGCAGAGACACCCAGGGCCAGCCTGGTCCGAAGAAGGGAGAACCGCCAAGACAGAGATGGTGGCTGTAAATCTCGGGTCCCTATGGAGATCAGTGAGCTCCCTTTAAATCGGGGGACACTGAACATGGTTCATGAACTTACATGTGAATATGAAAAATAAGTTCAGCTGACAAATCAAAATCACAAACCCAGTAGCAACTGGCTAGTTATGATGATACAAGTCTGTAACTCTTGCACTAGAGGTCATGAGGCAGAAGAATCATGAGTTCCAAGCCAGTTTGAACTTTGGCTCCAAAGAATAAAGCCTGGGACTGGGGTGGAGCTGGGGTGGCATTGGGGTGGAGCTGGGGTGGGGCTGGGGTGGCATTGGGGTGGAGCTGGGGTGGCATTTGGGCGGGGCTGGGGCGCAGTGCTAAACCACTTGCCTATTGTATGAAAGGCCTGGCCTGTCACCTGGGTACCCTGTCCCTTTAAGAAACAAACCCCACCCACTCCCAACCCCCCTCTAGCCTGTGAGCTCTCTCTCTTCCCTTCCCTCTTCCCTTTTCCTTCATAACCCACTAAATAAACTCTATACCTCTCTCTCTGCATGGCGTATCTGTCTGTCTCTCACCTGCTGCAGTCTTCTGCCAAGGTCTTCCCCCACTGAGGCCTGGGGCACCCACCGCTGCCCCATCGAGGCCTCTGGGGACCTGCTGCGGGCCCCTTGTGGGACTGCCACCTCTTGTGGGACCAGTTCCCCACCACCATATCTTTACAAAGAATAACAGTCTCCACTGAGGGCCGGAAGCTGTTTCTGGTTTTGAGCCATTAGTACCAATAACCCAAAGTGACCTGTTTACACGTCTGCCTGAGGTGACTTGATGCTTTCCTGAAGCTAAACCACCTATGCAAATGGTGTATTCATTTGAAGTAGATGCAGGGCCAGGGAAATGGTTCAGTAGCAGAACCTTCCAGGTACAATGAGGCCTTTGGCTCTATCTTCCACACTGAAAAACAAAACAAAACAGCAAACCAGTCATATGTTCCAAATGACCTTCTATGGTCGTCAGAAGATGTAGCCCTGTGTCAGGCTTGGGAATGAGGAAGCAGGTGATGCAAGAACTTTGTCTGGAGTCATAGCCTGCTAAGCTTCCAAGGGATGAGCCAGGGGCTGTAGGTACCAGGCTGTCTGCTGCCCAGTGGGATAAATAGGTGCCCTGCCCCCCAAAGTCAGCCCTGTTCCATGGCCAGATGTTTGAGGAGCTTCTAGCTGTGCCTTCTGGGAGTTAACATTGTCTTATGCCAGGGTTTCCACTGGGCAATATTCCATGTTCTCCCTACTCACTGTAAATGGAGTTTCTGTCCTGCCCAGTCTTCTGCTGTTCAGTCTCAACAAAACACACAGAAGCTTATAGTAATTATAAACTGGTTGGCCTATTAACTCGGGCTTATTATTAACTAGCTCTTACAACTTAAATTAACCCATAATTCTTGTCTATGTTTAGCCACGTGGCTTGGTACCTTTTCTCAGTGCAGCATTCTCATCTTGCTTCCTCTGTGCCTTTCCTCTTCCCAGAATTCTCTTACTCTGGTCGCCCCACCTGTACTTCCTGCCTGGTTACTGGTCAATCAGGGTTTTATTTAAACCAATACGAGTGACAAATCTTCACAGTATACAAGAGCATTTCCTGCAGCAGCTCACACACCCATTTCACCTTACCCCTCATGACCGTGGCAGGGTCTCCATCATGGACCACCCATCACCCTCTTGTCTGCTCTGAGATAATTACACGCTCCGGTTCCCTCTCTGACCTTGATTGACCTTTGTCAATAGCCTTTCGAGAAACTTCGCTTCATTCCACAGATGAGGAAGCTGAGGCTCAGAGCTAGAGTGAGCTGTCTCCAATGCACTCAAAAGTAACAGAAGTAAGGCCTGGGGGAGACTCAGCCAGTAAAGTGCCTGCTGAATAAATGCGAGGGCGTGACTTGATCTCCAGAGCCCACATACAGAGGGTATGTTAGCATCCTTTTGCAATCCAGTGCTGGGGGGCAGGACATGGGTGGATCTCTCAAGTTCACTCGCTGGCTAGCCAGCCTAGACGAGTCAGCAAGCTCCAGAGAAAAGCGAGAAACCTTGCCCCAAAACAATGTGCATGGTGCCCAAGAAACATCTGCAGCTGTCCTCCAGCTTCCACATACATGCACATCCATGTATACAGGTATGTTTTCAAAGGCTCTGGGTAGAATTAGGATTTGAAATACAGCTTGATATTCCCCATTTCACGGGTGAGGCACAGAGAGGCTGTAGCACCATCTTGAGGTAACACAGCTTACATCCATAGAACTGAGCTGGGGTTCAGACTTGGGTCTGACTTTCAAGCCAAGTGAAGCCAAGGTGCCCACTTCGCTTTTTTCTTTAGCCATCAGGGAAACTCCTAAGAATTCCACATCCAGGCTGGGTCCTTCTCCTGTTAACTTCAGACTGCGGGGTCCTGAGCAGCCCTAGCATGGGGTGTGGCTAGCCAGAGCTGAATCTTGGCCAGTGGCTAACTGTGTGTCTGTTGTTGCCCCTCTGTCCCAGTGGGCTCCTTCGTGTGGAGCCACAGCTTGCAGCTACTGGAGATGATGACCCCCTGAAACGTGACCTTCGGGAGTCCCTCCCCAAGGACATCCTTGTCAACAGTTCCAGATGGATACCTGGAAATGTCTTATTCTGATGTCACCTTCCACTCAAGTACGGCTCACCTGGGGCCACAAGGCCTGGGGACACCAGAGCTCCAATCTCCAAGAACACAGGGCCTAAGGATACTTTTTCCTTTGCCTGGGTGACACAGAGCATGTTCAGGGCCAGCCTGGACAACTTGGTGAGAACCTTTCTCAAAAAGTAGAGGGCTGGAGTCTAGCGGAAGCCCCTCCCCTGCTGCACAAGGGCTTTGTTGGTCTCCACAGGGCAGTGGGGACCCACAGGAGTCTTTTCAGCTGAGATCCCTGAACCACCTCAGTCATCCTGGGAAGAGAGGGTGCTCTAGCACCCCCTCAGCCTTCACTGGGTGGAGGACATGATGCCCAATCCTCTCCTGGGGCAGGACACACTGGGTGTAGCCTCTCTTTCTAGTTCCCAGGACACTCCCTATTCCCTTAGCATCTGTCAGCCTGGGAGGCAACCTGGAGAGGACCCTCCTCCTCTGTTCCAGCTCTTTCCTCCCTTGTTCTGCAATGGTAAATCTCATTGTTAATGCTGCTGGCTGGACCTTCAACCTGCTAGAGGTAAGAGTTCTGTGCTTGCCATCTCTCTAGGGCTGTCCTGGAGGCGGGGCAAGGGGCGATCCCATCTGTCCATCCATCTGTCCACCTGTCACTCGCTTCTGTTTTTCTATATTCCTTCTATCATTTTTTGACCTATCTAACCTGCCCTTGCATATAGCCATATATCTATCCACACGTATTATCCAAGCATCCTTCTATCTAGCTCATCCCTCTCGTTATCTACCCTCTCATCCACTCATCTTCATCATCCATCCATCTATCCATCCCTCTTCATCATCCATCATCCACCCCTGTTCATCATCCACCCATCCCTCTTCATCATCCACCTTCCATCCATCTATCTATCCATCTATCCCTCACATTCACTCACCCATCAGTTTGTGTTCCCACCTTCCATTTGTCTCCATCAGTTCACACCCACGTTCTGTCCACCTACCCATTCACCTACATTTACCCATCTATCTACTTACCAGCCATTGAGAAATATCCCTCCTCTAGCTGACGCTGCACCAGCAATGTGCTAGGCGCTGGGTACATGGTGATGAACAACTGAGGTGTCGCCCCTGCTCTCCTGGTACTTTCCGTTCTGAGAGACTATTGGAGGAATTTTCTACCTCCTCCTTCTAAAGTCCTACTGGCAAACAAAGTTTGAGTTCACTAGAGTTTGCTCTGCAGAAACAATTAATTCATCAAGCTTATTTACAGAGCAGCCATGCTGGAGGGTCTGCACCTGGTGTGGCTGATGGCTCCCAGTGACCGCATAGATAGTGCCCCTGACCTTGCCTTCCTTAGCCCGTGTGCTCTAGTCCCTCTCTAAGACCAAGAGGCCTTGCAGTTGGGACAGGATTGCATACAACTGACTGGGAGGAGCGCTGACTCTCCCCCTCCCTTCCGTGAGGGATCGACCGCCCACATGCCCAGTAGCCCAGTAGTGACCGTTGTGAGCAGACACAACTGGTCTCCTGAAGATGGCTTCAGTGTTGTTCTGAACAGCATCTCCCAGCAGAGGGGGACGGCTGGAAGTGACAGTGGCAACTCTAAACTGTTTATTTGGGAACATGAAGTTTGAGCTGAGACCTGAAGGACAGACATTGTTGTATTAAATTTCTTGCTGCTGTGACAAGATCCATGGCAAAATTGGCTGAAGGAAAGATTCTATTTTGGCTCAGTTCACTAGAGCAGCCCATTATGGTGGGAAGGCAAGGTGTCAGCAGGAGTGTAATAGCGCCCACAGTTGAGAAGCATATAATGTCTGTGTGTGTGCACACACATAAATGCACACATGCGCTGCTGCACAGATTGCTTTCTCTTTACTTTAAAATATTGATTTATTGTCAGGGGTGCAGCATGGAGCATGTGGACACCACGACATGCTTGTGGAGGGCGGGAGTCAAGGGTCTCCTTCCAGCATTTGGGTTTGAGGGACAGAACTCATATATATCATCAAGACTGGCTGCAAGCCCCTTTATCTGCTGAACCATATCACTGGCTCTGGCTTTCTCCTTTTTATTTAGAGCAGACTCCAGCCCACAGAAGGGAGCAACTTTAGAGTGGGTCTTCCCTTCTCATTTTAGCTCTTTGGAAATGCTCTCATGGATGGGATCAGAGGTGCATTTCCGTGGATGGCGACTCTAGTTCAGTCAAGTGGACTGTGCAGAGCTGAGGTCAAAGAGCGCCTGGTAAGCAGGCTACTAGTGAGGGCAAAGGTCCCGGGAGAGGAAAAGAGTGGCGTTCCACAGGGAAGGGTGGGGGCACAGAGAGGGAGCATGCAGGGGGGGTGGCAGGATGTGACAGCACTTGCTGTCACCACGAAGAATGAGTGAACTTGGGGCAACAGTGGAAGACAGACAACTTATTTCCTCCCTCCCTCACCTCTTACGGGGCTGGAGCTGAAACCCTAGTGCACGCTAGGCAAGCACTCTGATTGAGCAACAGCGGAGAGGAAGACCTCTGAGGCTGGGGTCCTGTGGGTTGTTGTGAAGTCCTGACATTTGGCCCCAAGGCCCTGGAGTCTGTCTGCAGGACCTTTCTGGTTGCTGGTTGAGGGAGACCAGGGCCTGTCACCTAGCCACTGCCCGCTGGGGTGGTGCCATCCCCTGTGATTTTTCTCCAAAGACTATCAAGGAGAACTTGATGGCAGGAGGGAGTGGAGAAGAGGCGAGGAGAGGGAAGCCAGATGTCTGTGTGGAAGGAGAGGAAACAGACAGGTGGGCGGACAGCTGTCCACGTCCAGGAGGGAGGAGAGGTGAGTGGACAGGGACGAGGATGTGCAGATGTGAGCACAGTCAGAGGAAGGGTTCGCCTGTTCATCCACCAGCTTCAGAGAGTCATCCAGGCTAGTAGATGCCTCATGGCCTTAAAGGGGCCCCGCACCCTTAAAGGGAATTCCCACGCAGGATCTGGGTGTTACCTTGTTGCTGTGACCTGGGACAGGGATGTGAGAAGGAGGGCTGCCCAGAAGGAGTACCGGGGACCCAAACTCAGTTCCTCATGTTCATGACAAGACATTATTGTCTGAACCCATCTCCCCAGCCCCTGTGGTACTTAAAATTTTTGTTTTATTTTATTTGAGATAAAATCTCACTCTGTAGGCCAGACACACTGGCAACCCCCTCTCCCACCTCTCCAGTGCACGTTGGATCCCCAGTGACAACTAAGACTAGATGTGGAGGTAATCCTAACATTCAGTAGATGGAGACGGGAGGATTATAAGTTCGGCAAGTTTGAGGGCAGCCTGGGTTACACGAGACCCTACCAAAAGATTAAAGAAATGAATAGTTGTGCTGTCTTGAGGGTTCTTTTGTGGTACGTGTGTGGATAGTGTCCGAGGACGTGTGCCCTGTATCTGGAAGCCTGACCTCAGCTGAGAGACCAGGGCCCGTTGCTAGTGATCGTCTTAGCAGAGACTCTTCTGGAGGGCAGGGACCATGATGGGCACTCACTCTGCCTACAATGTTTGCCTTTGCAAAATGCCATCTCTGTGTACATCTGACAGCCAGCAACGTGGGTGGCTTGGGTGTGTGCTGACATGTTTATACACAGACCAGATGTTAGCCCAAAGCCCAGGTGGGCTAGGAATAAACACTTTTTCCTAGCTGGGCATGATGGCATGTGCCTGTAACCCTAGCACTTAGAAGGCTGAAGGATTTTCAGGCAAGTCTCAGCCCCATGCTGGGCTGGACCTTGCTTAACAAAAACAAACCAAACAATTTTGTCTTAGAACGCACCCTCCAGAGTCTGTTATGTTCTCATGTTTCATACTCACACCCCAAGAAGTATTTTGCTAAGACAAAGAGAGTAACAACAGATACTCCATCTCCATATTGGCAAGACAACAGAGAGGGCAGGGACGGTAGTGCCTAGAGAAACAGCCATTCACACCGGCAGCTGCCTCTTGGCTCTGGTCACCCCTTACTGAGGGGTGGGTAGACAAACTAGTATTTCTGTCTTCCAAGAAGCCATGGGTTTGGAATTATATAAAAATCTCCTAATTTCAAATGTTAGAAATAAAGCTGCGTCATAGCATGAAAAGTGATGAGGGACTAGGAGACCCTCATGGATCAGAGTATAGCTCAGGTGACCGGATAGGATGCCAGGAAGGGAAGCCGACGAGGGGACCAGAGAAAAGCAGCTGTGGTTCAGAGCTGGCTCACCGCAGCTCACCCAAGCTGGATTCTTGTTCACACCTGTCCTTGGAAGGTGTGTTTACACTGGGCCATGGGCACTACCATGCACGTCAAAGAACAGGTGTGGTAGAGTGAATTTGGGGGGCTGTGCCCCACATGCCCCTGACCTTCCTAGCAGCCCAGTCTCCCTCTTACTCCAGAAGCTTTGTCTGGCTCACCTAAGCTTCTGTGTCTTCATTCTGGCTTCTTTCTCAGGTACCCTGGAGGTTTAGGGAAAGATAGGCACCAAGCTGCCAGCTGAGTGCCAGTGTCCAGCATGAGCTGAGCTTCCTGGACTGTGAGCTTCTGGAGGCCACAGGAGACGCTGGTCTCTGCACCTGCGCCTGCCTCATGTCCCTGCCCCCCAGCTCTGCCTCATGTCCCTGTCCCCAGCCCTGGGCCCTGTCTCATGTCCCTGTCCCCAGCCCTGGGCCCTGTCTCATGTCCCTGTCCCCCAGCTCTGCTTCATGTCCCTGTTCCCAGCCCTGGGCCCTGCCTCATGTCCCTGTCCCCAGCCCTGGGCCCTGCCTCATATCCCTATCATCAACCCTGTGCCCTGCCTTACGTCCCTGTCCCCAGCCCTGTGCTGTAGTTGGTTGTCTTTTAACTCTGACTCTTTTGAGGCCTGCCACCCAGCTCCGTAATGAATCACTTGAGTCTTATTCTTTCTCTTGAATGCCTGGCCTTAGCTTGGCTTGTTTCTAGCCAGCTTTTCTTAACTGAAATTATCCCATCTACTCTTTGCCTCTGGACTTTTACCTTTCTCTATTTCTACACATCCTTTTCTCCTTCTTATTCCGTGTCTGGCTGTGTGGCTGGGTGGCCAGCCCCTGGAGTCATCCTCCTCTCACTCCTCAATCCTTCCCCTCCCAGATTTCTCCTCCTACCTATTCTCTCTGCCTGCCAGTCCACCTATCCCTCTCCTGCCTTGCTATTGGTCATTCAGTTCTTATTAGACTAATTAGGTGTTTCAGACAGGCACAGTAACACAGCTTCTCAGAGTTAAACAAATGCAGCATAAGAGAACACAGCACATGGTTGCATCATTAAAACAAATGCTCCACAGCATAAACAAATGCAGCAGATACTTAGCTAACATTCTACAGTACTGCACATTCCCTCATGTTTCCATCTCCTTCCCTCTGCCTCTGCTTACAGTCCTTTGACCTGGATCCTACTCCTGCCTCTCCTGTCTATCCCCTACCTCTGTCCCCTGATCCTTTGACCCTGGAACATGACAGTTAGGTCCATACCTGAGCACAAGGCTTCCCCCCACACCACCTCCTACTTTGGGTCTATTGTAGGTCTTGCCATAGTTTTGACTCCTGCTTCAGACATGGAGGTATTTATCTCTTTCTATCTTTTCAGTGCTGGGGGCAGGGTGCAGGGCCTCATGCATGCTAGGCAAGCACTGTGCACTGAGCTATGCTCTGATCTTGAAATAGAAGGCTCAGGCTGACTAAGTTAGTGCACGGATTTGCCTAGGAAACACTGGATGATGTGTCCCTGGTTGTGGGAGACACCTACTGTCCCCATCTGCCCAGCTCGCCTTTGATCAATAAGCAGACCACATTCTATTCCTGCTAGCTACTTGACCTTGAGCCAATCATTTAGGTCCAAGGCCTCATTTTCCCCAGTGTATCTCTGGAGTGACATATACTTGGAGAATAAGTGGGTGTCTTGTGCTCCATGCTAAGATCACCTGTCCCTAGACATGGCTGCGAACTGTCACTATGCTTCTCTGGCCACAGGGGCAGGAGGTCAGGTGACCCCGAGGCTTAAGTCTGGCTCCCACAATGTCTGGCATTCCAGCCAGGCTCACCCTACATGCCTTGGCTACTGTCAGAATCCATGCCCAAGGGGCAGCTGACTTCCAGCAGCTCTAGGATGGCTCCCTGAGGAGTTCTATCAAGTCCAGGGAACAGACTTCTTCAAGCTGGGGTAAGCAGGTCCTCGGGGTGGGGGTTGGGCATCATACAGACTGTGGGGAGGTGAACAGGGGCTCAGGGGAGCTGGGCATCATACAGACTGTGGGGAGCTGAGCAGGGGCTCAGGGGAGCTGGGCATCATACAGACTGTGGGGAGGTGAACAGGGGCTCAGGGGAGCTGGGCATCATACAGACTGTGGGGAGCTGAGCAAGGGCTCAGGGGAGCTGGGCATCATACAGACTGTGGGGAGCTGAGCAAGGGCTCAGGGGGTAGGGCTGGGCATCATACAGACTGTGGGGAGCTGAGCAGGGGCTCAGGGGGTAGGGCTGGGCATCATACAGACTGGGGAAGCAAGCAAGGGCTCAGGGTATGGGAATTCTCAGCCCGCCTGTTTGGCCGAACTAAACACCGTGAAGATCTTGGACTATGAGGTCCCTTTACTGCTAAGAAGACGGGCCCATAGTGGTGAAGCTGTGTGCTCAGGGCTGCACGGGGCAGTCGGGCCCCAGGGTCTCTAGTTAGAGACCAAGGGAGGTAAGAGGAGCCCAACCCAAACTCACCAAGCCCCAGTGACCACGGACCAAGAAGGGCAGGCCCTTCTTTAATCCCACTGTTGGTGAGGAAATATAGCCAAATGAGTTTGCTGCAGGAGCAGCCCATGTGGCATGGAAGGAGAGGGACAGAATTCATGTAAGTCATGGTCTCATTTCTGGGACATCTGTCCCACCACCCGGCCAAGCTGTCTGTGGGTTCTGGGCGTGACCGAGAACACAAACAACACATCATCTACCAGGGTTGGGGGGACCTGAAGTGGGGCTTAGAAATGGGGCTTGAACACTCTGGCTGTGCATTGACCCCCGCCATGCAGTGTTCTGTCCTTCAGAGGCTTGGTGTCCCCATCTGTAAGATAGGCTGGTGACAGGGATGGCTGATGGTAGCTGGTGGGAGGGCCTCTGGTTCTCAGCCTGAGATGGGTGTCCTGGGTGTGGAGGGGATGACCTCCAGATTACTCTCCAAAAGGATTTAGTCGCCTAGCAATCTGCTTTCTATACTGCACCCTGGGAAAATCCAAAGCCATTTTGCAGGGCTCGTGTACAAAGAAGTCTTTATCAACTTTGGTTTGTTTATTTGAGACAAGGTCTTATGTAGCCCAGGCTGTCCTCAAACTCACAAGCAGCAGAACTCCTGATTCTCCTGCCTCCAAAAATTGCTTAAGGGGAAAGGGTTTATTCTGGCTCACATCTTCAGAGGATCATTTGCCATGGTGGAAGGGAGGCCGACTGGTCCTGTTGCACCTGTAGTCAGGACACAGAGGGGAGTGAATGCTGCTGCTTGGCTCTCACTCTCCTTTCTATTCAGTCCTGGACCCACGTTTAGGGTGGGTCTTCCTTTCTTCATTATCCTAACCCAGAAAACCCCTCAGAAACACCCCCTGGTTGTCCAGAAACTCACTCATGAGCCCCCAAATTAAATACTTTTTTTATAAGTTTCTTGGGTTATGATGTCTCTTCACAGCAATAGAAAAGTAACTAAGACTCACTGAACCTGTGAAATCACCCAGAGGTGGTTGCAGGTCAGCAGGGAGCCCTAGCTTCAGGCCGTCCTTGGGTGGAGCTGTCATGTACAAATTTGTAACAGTGAAAGGTGTAGATGGAGTAGCCATCACTTGCCTTCTCACCGAGGATCAAAGATCAGCAAGGCAGGTCAAGACAGCACACCTCTGCAAACATAGAGAGGAAGCTCAGAGGGAAGCCCTCACAGGTTGCCTGGAGAAAGAGTCCCTCAGGGTGCTCAAACTTCAGCTCAGTTTGACGCAAATGTCCTGTGGGCTGTGAAGGGACTTGGAACAGGTGAAGACTCCCATTAAACACAGAGACCAGAGAGATTAAGAGTCTACAGAGAAGATCTGATAGGAGACTAGCCAAAGACACCGCCTCAGACACAGCTTGCATTGTTTTCTCTTGCCCAGGGTGACCGTTGTGAGGATCGGAGTGGGAATCAAGATTCAGCTGATGATGTGGTTTCCAGGGCCTCGCATGAGGCTGGAGAAAGGGAGGTGGGTGATGTGCATTTATTAATGCAAGCCTGGGCTAGACGCTATGGCCATCTTTGCAGAGTGTTTCACAATTATGCCGACTCAGTAAGCGTGAAGGGGTTCTGGGTCTGGAATGAAAGGGTGACATTGAGAAGTGACTTACAGCCATCGTGACGTATGTCGAGCATCCTAGATGTCTTTGCCAAGGAACGTCATCAAGCCAAGAAGGACCTGACACTCTCCACTGATCAAAATTATGTCTTCTGTTCTGAAATCGACACAAATTGTACCAAATCATTTACCAGAAGATGTAAGAATCTTTCTCTGCCAAGCCATTCAGAATGGAACTGGAGGAGACTGAGCCAATCCCAGTGACTGTGTGTGGTAGAAGCTAGGCATCCTCCAGAACTCAGCATCCCAACCAGAACATGTTGCTTTGTCATGGAGGCTTCAGCAGGAGAGTTCCTTCAATATATTATTGTTGAATTATGTGCTTTCTAAAACAATACAGCCTCTAAATCATTTTACATCACAGCTCTGTACAATAGAAATGAAATCATTTTGTTAATTATGTTTATCCCAGACCATAAGCAAGTCACTTTGGTACATTCCAGAGAAAGATGTTTATGTAGTTCAAAATAAAAATAATTTTATAAGAAAAAAGTGGTCCAGGGCATGGATGTGGTGGCACACACCTTTAATCCCAGCACTCAGGAGGCAGGGGCAGGCGGACCTCTGTGAGTTTGAGGGCAGCCTGCTCTACAGAGTGAGTTCCAGGACAGCTGGGGCTACAGAGTGAGACCCTGTTTCACGCAAAACACAAAGAATCATCCTGGGGCTAGAGATCTGGTTCTGGGGTTAAGCACTGGCTGCTGTTGCAGAGAACCTGAGTTTGGGTCCCAGTACCCACAGTGGGAAATTCACAACTGCCTGTAATTCCACCTCCAGGGGATCAGACACCTTCTTCTGGACTCTTTGGGTACCTGCACACACATGTTCGTACACACACACACACACACACACACACACACACACACACGAGTCCGCACCAGTTCTCAGTGCTGCACCACCCCTGAATTGAAGGGATGGCCTTAAGGCAATGATTAGTAAAGCTGCTATAACTGGCATGATGTGGGAGTGATTTCTTATTAATAAAGAAACTGCCTAGGTCCCTTGATAGGCCAACCCATAGGTTGGTGGAGTAAACAGAAAAGAATGCTGGGAGAAAGAAGCTTAGTCAGGAGTCGCCATGGTTCTCCCACTCCAGACAGATGCAGGTTAAGATCCTCCCTGGTAAGCCACCTCGTGGGCTACACAGAATATTAGAAATGGGTTAGAACAATATGTAAGAGCTAGCCAATAAGAGGCTGGAACTAATGGGTCAGGCAGTGTTTAAAAGAATACAGTTTCCGTGTAATTATTTCGGGCATAAGCTACCCATGCGGACGGCCGGGTGCCGGGGATGCAGCCCCGCCGCTCCTAATTCAACACTGGCATTTATGGTAGTTCCTGGCATCCAATTGATAAAGGCCAGGAATGCTATAGAACATTGTATAATCTATATGATACTCTCAAAAGATTACTGGGCCCATGTCAACAGCTTGCTGAGTCTGAGGAGCCCTAGCCTATACAGTCCTGTCTCTCAGGGTTAATGTCTGTACAGCGCTGGTTCTCAGAAGGAAATGCTAACATGGGTGGCTGGGCCAACAGCTCGAGCCCTCTGCTAACCACAGCTGTCACTCGGGTCTGTGCAGGGTCCCGAGCCTTGGGTCGGCAGCTGTGTACTAACGTGACCTGGCCAGGGCCTGGTCAGCCCTCCCTGCTCTCGGCACCTGTGCTTGGGGACTGACTCTGAAGAAGCAGGACCTGGGACTTCAGCTGTACCTGCTGCACATCAGGACCAAGGACTTGGCCACAGGGACACAGGTTTCGACTCTGAGGCTTTGCGCTGGCTCCCTCCTGCCGCAGGATCTCTGCACATGCTGACTCTGCCTAGCGCTGTGATTAACTCTGACTCAATGTGTCAAGCTCATTCCCGTGCCCAGACCTTTGCACTGGCTCTCTCCTGTGCCCGAGACACTCTTTCTTCCAATGCCAGCTAACCTCTCAGTCTGCAATTTCTCAGGCATTTTAACAGGCCGTCACAGGTAGCCTGTGCCTTTCCACCCGACATAAAACACATGTCTCTTCCAGGGCCACTCGTGTACCCACAAGACAAAGATTTCTGGCTGCTCTCTTACCTGGCTCTGGTGTGGTTATTGTATGCCCTTGACTCTGGGGTGTCAGCCCCCAGGATCCGGAGCTTTGCATACCTAGGGCTCCCCAAGCGTCACCCTAGCCTCATAGGAAGTGCCGAATGAGTGAACCAGGATGTGGTATTTTATTTGACGCTTTTGCAATATAGAGGGAGGAGTTGGTGCCTTGTGTGTGTGTACAAGGCCTGCAGTGTCCCACCAAGCCACACCCCAGCCTGGCTCTGGGTTCTAGAAGCAGCTTGAGTTCAAAGCTGCTTTTCTCCAAGTTTCATATATGGAGGCTCGGGGTAAAGGAAGTCTGTTAAACAAAGGCCCTTGGGCCAGGAGAAGTGAAAAGTTAGGAAAGATAGAGGCTGAAGCTGGCTTCACCGACCTCAGAATCTGGAGGAGGGTTGGTAGCAGTAAGCAAAAGACAGTATTGTTTTGACTCCAGAGCATAGGGCTGTGTCCTGGGGTTGCAGGTGTCCGCTGTGCATAGTCAGTGAGAAAGGGGAGGGACCTAGTCTGGGCTGAGACAACATTGACAGGATGCTGGAGCTGTGTACCGCAGAAGTCCCAGTCTGGCCATTTCTCCTGTCAATCAAGACCAGAGAAGCTTGAGTGTAGCTCAGTGGGAGAGCATTTGCCTAGCATGCAGCAAAGCCTTGCACCCCAACCGTGAGGGAAAATCAAAAGTCCTGTGCCAGACTGTCCTGACTATCTGCCAGTCCTGTGTCGCTGTTCAAAGCCTGGGTAGGCACCCCTATTTCAGAAGGGGAGCGGTGGTCTTCTCTTTTCAGGAACCCCATTGTGCTTTCAGAAAGACAGCTGGCTCCCCAAAGAAGCCGCCGCCCGCCTCTTCATGGGTACACCCCAGTCAGAAGTGGCCAGGGATGTTGGGATGAATATCAGCTATAGTGTGCCCCAGAGGAAGTGCTGGCTCAAGCTGCTGCACCCCAAAAAGAAAATTCACCTGGATGGTGAGGACAGCACCCTCCCTTGCCGCCTGACTCCTTGGCAGCTGTGATGTGGGTAGTGTGTCTGCCACACATTTGCTCCTGGGTTCCAGAGCGAGAGCCGGTCTATTTGATGGCTCAGGGGATAGAAAATGGACCAGAAGGCCCACCTCTGACCTTGGCCTGGTCCCCAGGTGACATCGAGTTTCTCAGGGGTGCACTCATCTGCCCTACTCCCACCCCAGGTCTCCTTGACCCAGTCAGTGTCCTGGTCCAACAAAGCACCTCCCCTCCCCATGCCCCATGCCAGCACTGATGTAAACAAATGTGTGGAATCAATAATAGAAAGTATAGGGGTTGGGGATAGTTCAACAATTCAGATTGCCTTCTGCTCTTGCAGAGAACCTGCACCTACATCCAGTGACTCACAACTGCATGCAATTCCAGTTCCAGGGGACCTCACACCCCCTTTGGGCTTCTATGGGAACCTGCATGCCTGTGCACACAGGAGATACATGCACACGATCAGATAATAAATATCTTTAATAAAAGTTTACAGCAGAGAGAAGTATTAAAACAAGTTATGTAGACTGCTCCCGGGTTTCCTGATATCCCACTGAAGTTCTCAGAACTGGATGCCCTAACGCTGTGTATCGGCCATTAGCTCCGAGAGCCATAGGGAGCACAGAGAGGGGCTGTGGGGAGCCTGTGTTCCCAGAACTGTCCGGTGCTACCTGCAGAATTCCTCAGCCCAGAGATGGCTTCTTTCCATTTTGGTCAGATTGTCATCCCTCTGCAGGTCATTTCAAATTGCCTCATTTTTTTTAAGGGACACCTGTCATATTGAATTCAGACAAACCTCTTTTAATGCCAGACACAAAGACACCATTTTTCCAGATGAGGTGCTTCTCATCTCTGACCTCACCCCCTCCACTACCTCTGACCTCACCTCCTCCACTACCTCTGACCTCACCCCTCCACTACCTCTGACCTCACCTCCTCCACTACCTCTGACCTCACCTCCTCCACTACCTCTGACCTCACCTCCTCCACTACCTCTGACCTC
>NW_026067891.1:12846776-12847782 GCF_014885135.2 Alexandromys fortis | reverse complement strand
CCCCACTACCTCCGACCTCACCTCCTCCACTACCTCCGACCTCACCTCCTCCACTACCTCTGACCTCACCCCTCCACTACCTCCGACCTCACCTCCTCTACTACCTCTGACCTCACCCCTCCACTACCTCTGACCTCACCTCCTCCACTACCTCTGTCCTCACCCCTCCACTACCTCTGTCCTCACCCCTCCACTACCTCTGACCTCACCCCTCCACTACCTCTGACCTGCACTCTTTCCACCACTTGCCTTTATCTCTTGAGTGCCCAGGAAGTTCGTCTTCCTCCAACCCCAGGCATTCAAGCTAAGACTCCTCATTCTCAGTCCTGGAGCCCCGAGTCCTTGGTGCCAAAGTGGAAAAGCCCCATGGGCTCCCAGAGTGCCTTGTGCAGTGCTCACACCTCTGATGCACTGCAGTAACGCCAGCATCTGGAGCTGCAGAACTCATTACAGCCTGTTCTTATAACTCCCAGGTCCCCACGACCCAGAGCAGGCGAGCTCCTGAATTCAGGCAGGTGTGACTGGCCTGGCGAAGCCCAGCTGTCTGTCCCCTGATGTGGATGCCAGGTCTGGGATGTGCTGCCACCCACAGCCCCAATGAAGAGCTAAGGAAGCCATCATTGGGACACAGTGCATGGACTGCAAGCATTATTGTATGATGTGGGAGTGATTTCTTATTAATAAAGAAACTGCCTAGGCCCCTTGATAGGCCAACCCTTAGGTGGGTGGAGTAAACAACAGAATGCTGGGAGAAAGAAACTGAGTCAGGGAGTTGCCATGATTCTCCCACTCCAGACAGACGCAGGTTCTTTCCTGGTAAGCGAGCTCGTGGGCTACACAGATTATTAGAAATGGGTTAGAACAATATGTAAGAGCTAGCCAATAAGAGGCTACAGATAACGGGCCAGGCAGTGTTTAAAAGAATACAGTTTCCGTGTAATTATTTCTGGGCATAAACTAGCCATGCGGGCGACCGGGTGCCGGGGACGCAGCCCTGCCGCTCCTA